>NW_017307739.1:199651-212505 GCF_000935625.1 Nanorana parkeri
GGTTGTTTCCCTTCTCTTTGCTGCTCTTCCTTTTAAATCCTCATGTCTTCTCATGATTGGGGAGAACTTCCCTTTTCAGCTCAGGGCCTCTTCCTGTAGTGCTGGGTCAGGTTACAAGCCTATACAAACGGATACACAGACACCGTGTATCCATTCCTGAGACAAGGCAGTCTGCTGCAAAACAGAAGTTCTGCAGAGCATGAGAACAGATACAGATTTAAAAGGAAGAGCAGCAAAGAGAAGGGAAACAACCATGGATTACAGTAAGGCGCACATTACAGTATTGTTTTATGTTAAAAAATCTGAGGGTTTAATGTCACTTTAAGCATTTTCCAAATTCATCAGAGGAACCTTCTCTTGCTATTTTCTAAAGATTTTACAGAAGCTGACTATGGAGTTGAGATTTCCTTCTGCACACAGGAAGTATGGGGATCGAATATACCTAAAAAAAGAGGGAAGTCTTTTAGATGACCAGCTGAACTTTTTGCTCAGCAGGCTTGACGTAGTATTACATTCTAGGAGGAAACAACATTTCTCCCTTTAGCAGCACATTACAATACATTATTGCTATTTCCTTATCTTATCATGCCCCAAAGACTCACTTTTTCTTTCCCCAAACTCCATATCTCCTTTCCCTGCTCAGCTCTTCCCTCAACTACTGGCCAGGGATTGTGCACTGACTATAGTCAGATGGTCTACTGCATCTTCTTCCATGAATCTTTGGGGTCGGTCCCTTTGCACATGCATGCTTGTTTTCATTTTCTGTTGGTTGGTTTGGCAGTGCCCATGCATGTCAGCAGTGGCGGACTTAAGGAACAAAGGGCCCTGGTGCAAGATTTTTTTTGGCCCCCCCCCAAATACAGCGCTCTCCTCCCGCAGCGCTCAGCCGGCTGTCACTTTCTCTCCTCCCCGCTGGGACACAGAGCAGCGCCCAGCGGGGAGGAAAGAAAGCAGGGATGCATTTAGCCAAAAGTGCCATTTCCGGCCGATATCTTTTGGCGGCCGATATATCGGTGCAACCCTAATATTAACAGCAATGCAGAATGGCACAGGCTATAGAGAACTACACATCCCAGCAATACTTTATATAACAATAGCATTTCTGTATAAAGTACTGCTGAGATTTGTATTCCTCTATAGAGGGTGCCATTGTGCATTGCTGCAACAGTACTTTATACAACATTGCTCCCTCCCCCTCTCTATGTAAATTGCCCCCCTCTCTATATACATTGCCCCTCTATATACATTAGCCCCCCCTCTCTATATACATTGCCCCCTCCCCCTCTCTATATACATTGCCCCTCTATATACATTAGCCCCCCCTCTCTATATACATTGCCCCTCTATATACATTAGCCCCCCCTCTCTATATACATTGCCCCTCTATATACATTAGCCCCCCCTCTCTATATACATTGCCCCTCTATATACATTAGCCCCCCCTCTCTATATACATTGCCCCCCTCTCTCTGAGGGGGGCCAATGTATATAGAGAGGTGCCCTCTCTGTATACATTACCTCCCTCTCGCACACGCTCTGCCACTCCCGCTCACAGCCGACGAGCCCAGTGGAGTGGACGGGGACCGGGCAGTAGCGTACTGTGTCAGATTACACAGCGCGGCTCCCGATCGGGCTCAGCATTCTATCGCCATGGCAACCATCAGTATCCGGCGGCCGGCGCGCCCCCCATCTCTGCGCCGGGAGTGTCAGATGAACGGATGATCTGACACTCTCGGCGCAGAGATGGGGGGCACACTGGCCGCTGGGTACCAATCCAGCGCTGGGATTGTGCTGGGCCCCCTACAGGCCCTGGTGCGCCCGCACCACCTGCACCGGCGGTAGTTCCGCCACTGGATGTCAGTGCGCAGTCCCAGCCAGGTGCTCACATGTGAGGGTGGCTCCAGGGAATCCCTGCAATGCAACACAGCCACCCTCTAGGCAGAAAGCGATGGGATGTAGTTTCTGACAGATGATTGTGCTGCAAAGAGGCACCAAAAAGAAAAAGGGAAAAGCAACATCAGAAGTACATAAGGTATGCAAACAAATATATTTGTTTTACAAGGAGGGTTTAATATCAATTCAAATCAAGACAATGTATATACAGTATGATTTAGCCCTTTAATGTAAACAATAAACTATGTCCTTTGCTTTTCAAAGGGCTGTGATATTCTTTTGATGGAATTTTTTTGGTATGTGATTAGACCGGACTTTGATGATATGCTGTGCTTGTCACTGTTATACAAATTATTATTATTAACAAATTATTAACAAATTTGTAACAACAAATTATATTTGTAGTTACACTAAGAATCATTATGTTACTATTGACATTTGTTTCTACATAAGTATTTTCTGTTGATCAGTGATATACTGTTATACGTAGCTCCTTCTGCCTAGATACTGTATTTAATCAGATGTCCTGCGCACATAGGCCTCATAAAGAACTGGAGAATTTGAATTTGCTTTCTTTATGCTATGTTTGTCTGTACATGTCTGCAGAATAATTGCTCTGGAGCCAGGTAGCCATTGCATCTTAAAGAATAACTCAAGTATTTAAAAAAAAACTAACCCTTGCAGTGGGATTACCCCTGCACTGTAAGGGTTAAGTGTTCGTTTTGTCCAGGGGACTAAGGCCCCATTCACATGTAGCGACTTACCTTTGCAGCGGCCGGGATAGCGCGACTTTCGGGGCGACGTTCCAGTGACGATCCAGCGACGGTAGAGCGACCTTCTCCGTCGGGCTCCATAGAAAAAAGCAAAATCACTCAAAATTTGCCGAAAAAAGGGTCCTGTAGAAGCGACTTGCGACCGCGACGAGCGACATGGAGCTAAGACAGCTCCATTGACTATCATTAGCCGGCGACTTCTCGCGATATCGCGCGGCAAAAATGCACGCTATCGCGGCGGAAATCGCACGATAAGTCGCTACATGTGAATGGGGCCTAAAAGAAAAGCAGATATACTCACCTGATTCTCAGTCCTGGTGCAGTTGGTGCTCACCTCTCTCCCCCTCCACTCTGACTGTGGAGAGTCCCTCAGCATCCTTCTGTCTAATGCAAGTTAATGCCTGCATTAGCTGTGGTGACATTTGCAATCCTTCGACTGCCTGAGCCTAGGGGAGAGGAGACTGCAGGGACTGGTCTGGCAGCCAGATAGGACTGAGGAACAGGTAAGTATATCTGCTTTATTTTAGCCCTCTAGTCAAAATGAGCCCCAGTGGGGGTACTCCGACTGCAAGAGTTGTTTTTTTAAATCCTGGAGTTCTTTTTTAAAAGGTTTTCAAGGTAAGATGGTAAGAAAATATATCAGGGAAGGAGTAGGAGTATGAGGAGAAGTGGTAATAAAAAGTAGCAGAAGGTAGAAGAGGGGTGTGGAGTATGAGGCCTGGAGGAAGTGTTACAAATGGGCATTAGGGGAAGGTAATGTGTGGAAAGGAATCTAGGTTAACATCTAGCTGGTTAGTAAGGATTTATTAAAGTTTTTGGTAAATACATTTGTATCCAGGAGAACCACATTTTGGAATAAAGTCTGTGAGAACTGCAGAGGATTTTTTATTGATCATTGTCCAGACCAAGTGGATCATTGTACATTGATTATTGTCCAGACCAAGTGTTTAGGTGTTGCAGATTTCCATGCTGCAGCAATTGTCTGATTTGCAGTAGGTTTTTTCAAAGTTCAACTGCTGGCCAAACTCTCTAACTAAAATAACCATGATGTGAGTTGGCAACATATATAACTATTCCAAGTGTGCGTGTGCAGTTTTAGTAATGGTTAAAAAAAATGAAACCATGGCATTTTTATATTTTGTCCCAAGCCCTGGCACTGTCACTTTAGGTAGACATTTTGGTGTGCATGTTAATGTATTGAAAATATAAATAAAATATGTAACAAAAAGATGCACAGTTTTAGAAAACTGTATTTTTCATAATAGTGGTCCTTTAAGTGTTATTCCCACAACACCATTATTAGTTATTTTATATAAATGTCAATTCTGGTATGTTTCCATCAAACAGATACATATCTGCTCATGTTTTTGATGAGTCTAACAAAATGTATTTGGAAACATACCACTGAAACATGCAGTGTTATTGAAACAGATAACCAGCATTCTTACCACTACTAGCTAACGTGATGCCAGCACATATGCTTGTTAAACATAAAACTTACAGCAAATTTACAAAACTGGGATTATTTATGGGTATCAAATCAGCTACCCCAAATGTAGCTTTCTCAGCTCTGTATAATAGTCTATGTCAGGGCTCAAAATTTCAACTCGCCCCCTCGCAATTGGCGAGTGAAAATTGAAATCATTGAGGTAGGAGCAAAAATTGTATTTGAAGGAATTTAGGAACATACCATGCTTTATCTCTATTCTATAGATGATAATAATTGATGGAATGCTTATCTACATTTATCCTGGCAAAACAGCATAGGAGTAGAGAAGAGAAACAGATTGTTTAAAAATAAAAGTAATACTTTTCCAATTCTAATCTTGCTCTTTGGGAACAATCATTTAAAGTGATTTCGGCCATTTTAAGGGTTAAGAAGGTTTTTTCTTTTAACTGCAAGTTGAAGATGTGGCAATAGTTTTGCTTTTAAACAAACTTCATGGTTAAATGAGAAAAGGCTGTATATGTCTTTTTGTGAAGTATAAGGGGGCTATTTAATAAGCTGCCGAAGACAGCCAAATGAATAACAGAGCCAAAGTGAAGGAAGCCGAACGCCGTTTGGCTATTCATTTCAGCCGAGTATGGCTGATTTCAGCCATACATCAGCTGGCTTTGGCTCCTTTCGGTTCAGTCGAACATGCTCAGCTGCATTGTAGGGATGTACCGATACCCTTTATTTGGTATTGAGTACCGAGTACCGGTGCCGTGTGGCCCGATTATCAGGAAGTCTGACCAATCAGAAAGCTGGGCAGCATGTCATGACCTGACTCCCAGCTTCCTGATTAGTTAGGAAGCGGGCCTCACTTGTTGCTGTGCATCGTGGCTTCCTGACCAATCAGTAAGCCAAGACAGGTCATGACGTGCCGCCCGGCTTCCTGATCGGTTAGGAAGCCAGGCTCCCTACCAACAAGTGAAGCTGGCTTCCTAGACAATCAGAAAGCCGGGCAGGACTTCGTGACCAACCAGGAAGCCAGGAGGAGGGTCATTACGTGCCGCCCCGGCTTCCTGTTGGTTAGGAATCCAGGCAGCCTAGCAACTAGTGAAGCCACCTTCCTAGACAATCAGTGTCTAACATAAGGTATGTAATTGTATATCAAAAAATAAACATTTAATTAGCATAATGATAAAAGGGGGCAGGCAGATAAAGCAGATTAAAAGTAAGTTTTAAAGAAACTGTCATGAAATATTAATGGAGGCTGTCATTACTGAACTGTTCATTGGGAATGCTAGTTCCCTGGCTGTCTTTCTGATGATTTTGACAATGCTGTCTGAGTCACTACCCCAGACAAGTATACATTTAAGTAGTTCTGACACTTATTTACACCATGCTTGTTGTGGTAAGGTGGCTGAAACACAGGGAAGTTAGGCATAATCAAGCATCTAGCATTTATGTAATGTCTTGCAATTATGTAATGTCTCCCTTTATTTTGTAAAAACACAAACATTTCTCAGCAGACTTACCAGCTAGCCTGCAAAAAAATATTACACTTTTAGCATTAAAAACCAGAGGTTTTAGTTGCACAATTTTTGCAAAATATGTGGATGTCACTCTGCCTCGTCAAGCCCCTTCAGTGTAGTGTGGTCCTAACTTTAATCTATGAGAGCCTCCATCTTGGAGCATATAAAGTGAACGATGAATTGGGGCAGGTATGCCAGGAGGTAGCCAATTCCTCCATAAAGGCACAGGGACACACCAGAAGCCCTGCACATCACAATAGCAGCTGAAGTCACAGTGTACAAATGGCAAACACACTCATCAATTTATAACTAGCTAGTGCAAACTATTGGCACTATATAAATCCTGTATTATAATAATCATATTAATAATAGTGACAATAGCAGGCCCCATACCTCAGTCACGACAGGGGCACTTTAAAGCAATCCATTTGTATGAAAAATACCACTTTAGCCAGAAAGAGGGTCCCTGTTAAAAAAACCTTCATCTAGAGTGAAACAGGGTCACTCTAGTCACACAATTCCCGATCTCCATCTTGGAAGTGTTCATACAATGTACTAGTAGAGCTAGCTAATAGTAATCTGCAGTTTCATTGTAGAATGCTGATTTCACAGTCCAGGCCAGTGGTTAAAAACCTTAATGGGAGGAATGCTGTCATTAATGTCTTATTCAGGAGTGTCATTAAATTCTACTGATATACTTAATTAAAGCAAAACTGTGCTTTTACCATGGAAAACAAAGCAACAGGTTCACTTCAATCCCTCTTCCCCTTACAATGCTTGGTAACCTAATGTTGTCACATGGGGGTGAGGAGAGAGACCTCAGCTCCATGTAGGTATGATTTAACGTATGGTCTTCTTGAAATATGGCACACACAACAGAAAAAGCAATAACACATCTTCTTGGTACCATAGCTTCTAGCTGCCTTAATTTGTAAGCATTTTATGAAACAGGAACTACTGGCAACATAGCGATTAGATGATATATTTAGATGCTACATGATTATCTGAACATTGTTCTATATCTTTGTCCTAACATATCAGGAAAATCTTTGAAGAGAAAAACTGACACAGGAGAAAGGCAGCTTGTATTATCCACTAAAACATTGCAGCTGTCAATCATGCCTTCCTACCAAGTCTATAACATCCTTTGTCTTTGTAATCTACGTTTTTCATAGCAATTATTAAATGTCTCTTAGGACTGACAACATTTCATAGGCAGTTATAAAAAAAAGGTGATATATCAGCTTGGAAAGGATGTTTATTAGAACTGAAACTGTCAGTGTACAGTACAATACTGGATTATTTATGATGTTAAAATTGCTCTGAGATGGGATTTAGTTTTTGAACCCTCAATTTATATTGAAACAAATCCATTACTGTGTGTTGCACAGTACTGCTTCATCCTCCTTAGACATTGTGCACATTGTACTGGGTGCAGAAGTGCTTTCTATCATCTCATTTCATTTCTTTCTTTTCTTGATTGGACAGCTTTTTAACAGTAATACTTGTGGAGAGTAATGTTAGGCCTGGTTCACACCTAGACGCTTTTGAACAGTTGGAAGAGCGTTTTTAAATGCCCATCACAAGAAATCCCATGATTTTCAATAGCTCTTGTTCACACCTGAGCAGAAAAACGCCAGCAGGAAAATATCAAAGGACCACAAAGGTACATGAGCTTCTTTGGGCAGTTAAAAGCATGTTTTTGCCTCATAGACTGGAGATGCCCAAAAATGCACGGCAGAAGCATTTTGCACATTTTTGTGAGCGTTTTTGCACGTTTAAATACGTGTTCTTCCATTGCCTGCAAAGTTTCAGAACCTATCAAAACATGCGTCTTCATGTACGCGCATACAAATGTGCATAAACAGGCAAATAACCGCATGCTGCTCATGCGTGTACAAAAACGCAAAAATGGTGCTGCCTAGGTGTGAACCCGGCCTTAGTCAATGGGCATGGAGTGTTCATTGTGGCTATTACAGCATACTGTGCAATAAATGTTTCATGCTCCTGCTTGTGTATACTAATCAGCTCTTATAATTGAGGACCATAGAGAGACTGAAATGTGGAGCAGTAACTTTCCCATGTGTATTGTAGATAGGCTTTGAATCTCAACCACAATTTTTCCATGCCCTATTAATACAGAGTTTGTAAAACCAAAACCTATTGTTTTTAAGTTTTAGATATAGTGGTGAGGAGGTAGAACCCATGTGAGCTTTCTGTTGCCGTTTGTGTCCCCGATGGGGAGATTAACCCTCATTTTTGGTCCTGGTGACCATTGTCTCCAGGTACAGAAAGTGATGAAAAATTAAACATTTTGAGTTGTCATGAGAACAGGAATTGAGTGGGAAATCTTTCCTGTTCTGGTGACAATAGGATCACTAATAGGGAATTTCCCCTCGTTTTGGAGGGATCTCCACTAACTTACTTCTGTGTTTCTGGGACAGAAAGTGAAGAGCAATCTTCCCAGTGTGACAGAAAGAAAAACTAAAAGGGGTCCTAACAATTTCCTGTTTTATCCTAAACTAAAAAAAGTTTGGCCTTTACATACATGTTAAAGCACATCTACAATTAAACCACATGCCTCAGAACCCTAGAAAGGACCCTGCTTTTGATAGAATCTCTTTTATATAGTGCTTTACGAAATACTTTGTCACTACCATTTCATCAGATATAAACCTGTACACTTATCCAATGTAGCAACACATATTTAAAATGAAAAAGTTAAAAGAATAAACTAGTTATGAAAGAAATAGGTGGGCTGCCATTTCCAACATCTGAAAATGCTAGTTGTTTGGCTATTTGTTTGGTAATTGAGGCACTCAACGGGTGTAAGGAACATATCCTTTTTAAGTTTATATTGATGGGACCTTTTCCTGAAATAAGTTGAGGCTTAGGAATGTCAGATAAATAAGCTTTAAGAGACAAATTAACTGGGAGAAATATGCAAATAGCTATTGTTGACCTTCAAAAGCTAGTTACCTGGCTTCCCTGGCTTTAATTAATTTGCAGTGACCTAGAACAAGAATGGAGATTGGAAATCAGAACTAATCAGGGCTCCTGTTCCAGGTGTGTGACTCAAAGGACAGAAGTCATCGGATGAGCATAAAAGCCAGGAAACTAATATTTTCAGAAGAAGGGGTCAGGAATGGCAGTCTTTATGCTTTTTCCCTACTGCTTCCCTTTAAAATTGTATTTGCGAGGCAGAACCTTAACTGGTTCTGCCAACTTGTTTTTTATCTCCTTATTGCTTTCTGCCCTCAGCTTTACTTTGTGTTATAGATATTTCTTTAAAGAAGAAATTTACCGCAGATGGAGTGGGAGGGATATTTTCATAAACAGCATAATGTACTTGCACATTATGGCACACGTACCCTCTAGATTGGCCTCCTCCAACGATGCAATATCTGCAATCCTCCTTGTCAGTCCATCACTAGCACTAACATCTTCTGTCGGCCTTCTTCCAGGCCTGGTATATTTCCGCTCTGCCATTGGGCAGCTACTGATGATATAGCTGGAGTTTTATTGTCCTGGCATCTGTAAGATGCTGGGAATGAGCGATTCTGTATACTGCACTATGCCTGCATTCCAGATAGTGTAGCAAAATAAAAAAAATGCTAGAAGCAAGGGCAAGAAGTGTTTGGCAGATGAGTCCATGTCTCTTCTGCCAAAAATTCTACCTTCTAGATTTTTTGAAGACATCAGTGATACTGTGTAACAACTGACCAAGATCACTCTGAGGTTAGTATTTGGATTATGTACTTTTTAATATATGAAGACATATTTAGCTTTTAACTGTAGAATAGTGGTTGCTGTTAGAGGTAACATAAAGCAAAACGGATCTTATTGTTTCTACAGTTATTAGTATGGCCTTGTCTGAGCTATTATTTTAAACACTGGAAAAAAGACACATAGAAAGATGCCAAATAGTCTGCTACCTACAGCATTGGGCGCAGGTGATTTGAACCCAAATCCTTTTTATAAGGATTCACCCAATATACTGAAATGCATACAGGTTGCTATCAGCATGAGAGTCTCCACATGCTTGCCAGCTTGTATGCATGTTGTTCTGTGATGGTATCTCTTGTCAGGGGTCCACATTTTATTTTTTCAAATAAAATAGCGTGATAAATTATCCAGCAGTGCATGAAAGGGGCACTGGCAGCCAACTGCTTTTTATCTGCTTGTAGCAGCTAAAAAGATAGTTAGTTTATAGCTGTTTTAACACCTACACTTTGCTTTTCATCCAGTTTGTGACTGGATGACATGACCTAAAACCACAGTAGCTTATTAAGCTTGTCTTTAATGAATCAAACTACATTATCAAATGTGGTAAGAACATTAGAACATGAATCAAACTACATCATCAAATGTGTTTAAATGTGGCAAATCTGGTAACTCATTGTCTTTTGGACCCCCAGTATCACCTTAAAGAGTACCTGTCACTGACAATATGCTATCACATGGGGGGCTTGTAATCTCCCCTATGTGATAGTAATTAAAATGTAAAAACAACCTACGTATGAAAACAACACATGTTGGGTATCGCTGCGCATGCCGGAGTGAGAGCAATAATTCTAGGGCCAATATTTTCTCATATCTCTAAATGATGACCTGTGGGCTTTTAAAGCGTTGTCTATGGACTTTTTGGGGTACTGAATTCTGTCGCAGTTTCACGGATGCACACAAGTTGTAACCTGGGCATGGTGGGTATCTATTTACTCATTGTAACCTCATCTTTTATATTTTAGAAAATAAAAATGGTTTTATTTAGTGTTTTGGGGCACTAAATTTAACTTAAGTGCATTTTTCACTACAATTTTGGGTTTGATAATAAGTTGCGCTAATGTTGTGCAACATAAAAATTTGCAACTGCCACCATTTTATTCTATAGGGTCTAGGCTTTCATAAAATATATAATGTTTGGGGGTTTTAAGTAATTTTAAGGCCTAAAATGTGGATTATAACATGGGTGCGATGCAATGGGTTACTTATAGGCTCCCCCTTATGGGTGTAATGGGTTCCTTATTGGCTCCCGCTTATGTTTTAATGCTAGTACCCTCAACCTGTACATTCAATATAAATGAATTGTATTCAGTCGCAAAGGTTGTCATTCAGACATAGACCTTGCATGGATAGTGGAAATAATAAAATGCACATGTGTCAAGTATAGGGTATGATAGTACTACTATGGTGGGTTTCGTATAACAATATAAGAGCCCCCAAATATATGTAGAACATTTTTAGTTATGGCAGATTATATACCCCTTAGGTGGATATTGAGGACCCCTTGATATTTTCATCTCAATCATCCCTATGTGTCCTCCCCCTCTCTCTGCCTCCTTGGTATTATGGGCTCTATCTCCTGGCTTAGTGGATTGACTCACCACCATATTTCCCTAAACAAATGGTATTTATTTGAATACATTGTACTTCAATTGAATATTGTAATTAGTTATATTTATTCGATAAAATACTTAGTTATTATATTATATGTCTGTTAAATATGTCGATATCACAGGCTATCTCCCAAATTCCTGAAGAAGCTGTGGCAAAACACGTTAAAGGCTGGATTCACTGCAGAAATACATAACAATGATTTATTGATACTGTCAAGAGATAAGCAATTCACTAAAATGATAAGATTGTTTACAATGTGTTTGTGGGATCCAGGGGGGTGCTATGCCTTAGGATTGATTCCTGCTTTATTTAAAATCATGTATTTTTAATAAATAACTGTTAAAATATTATATAATTGACTAAGGGCTCTTTCACGAAGCTGCTGAAGGATCCAGCCGTAGCTTCGGCTGATCCTTCGGCTAGCTTTGGCCCCAGGACCCCTTCGGTTCAGTAGAACCGAAGGGCTGCTGTACGGGCTATTCACTATAGCCTGTACAGCTCCAGAAGTTGATCGAGCCGAAATCATAATCCACTGAGCCGAGCTGAAAGCCGAAGCTGGCCGAATGGCCGGCTGACAACAGCCTGCTTCTGACAGCTGGAAGGAGCCAGCCGTTATCTCACGGCTGGCTCCAGCCACTTGCAGAGAGATCAGCGTCCCTGGTTACCAGGTAATCAGGGACGCCATCTGTCATTACACACTGAGAACCCGGCGGGGCCGCTATGATATCACAACGGCCTTTCCGGGTTCTCAGTGTGTAATCACAGATGGCTTCCCTGGTTACCTGGCAACCAGGGACGCTGATCTGTCATTACTCTCCCGGTTGCTCTGGGATTCTAATACTGATCCCGGCCGCCCAGGAGAAAAACACTTCTCCTGGAAAGGTTTACTTTGCTTGATCGAGCAGAGTAAACCTTTCCTTGTGATCTGTTTTTTTTTCTGACAAGGGGCCGCTGGCCGCCCTCAGTCAGAAAAAAAGAAGCCAGCATAGCAATGCATAGCTAGATTTCTATTGGCTATTGCACCTTGCAATAGCCAATAGCAAACTAGCTATTGCACCCGCCCACTGCTGCTGTCAATGAGCAGAAGGGGACCTGCAGTTCTCCATCCCGTCCCCTTCTGCTGATTGACAGCAGCAGAGGGCGGGTGCAATAACTAGTTTGCTATTGGCTATTGCAAAGTGAAATAGTCAATAGAAATCTAGCTATGCATTCCTGTGGTGTTTTTTTTTTTAATTCTGACAGCAGCACAACCACCCGGGCAATAGAAAACAGTTGGGCGGAGCTATCTGTCACTGCTAGCTCCACCCAATCGTTTTCTACTATATTTATTCTACTTTTTTAACTGTTTTTCTATTCTGCTCGGTACCACAGAGGTATACGAGCCGAATAGCCGAGCCGAATGCCGCTGGGCGTCATTCGGCTATTCACTCACTGCTGTTCGGCATCGATGAGAATAGGCTGAACAGCAGCGAGTAGCCTGCCGGAGGTTTGGCTCAGCCGATCCATATGTTGGATCGGCTGAGTCGAACTCTTTCTGCACTTCGGGTCGGCCGAACATGCTGAGCATGTTTGGCCGACCCGAAGCCAGCCGCAGCAAGCCGATGTACGGCTGATTTTAGTCGGTGTATGGCTGAAATCAGCCGTACAAGCCTGAAGTGAATAGCCGAACAGCGTTCGGCTCACTTCACTTCGGGTCGGTTATGCACACGGCTGCCTACGGCAGCTTTGTGAATAGACCCCTAAGTTGTTTGTATATGCAAATGTCCCATTAAGTCTGGATATGACACCTTAAAAGCCCCATTGAATCTGTTTTGTTGATATGTATATATA
>NW_017307739.1:212793-231635 GCF_000935625.1 Nanorana parkeri
TATATACATATAAATTTTCCTTGATTCTTTTGTTATAAAGGCAGGACCTAAATGTAATCTTTCATCAAGAGAACAATACCTGGACTTGCTGCAGTTCAGTAACTATATAAAGCAGACTGTTATTGCCAAGTCTGTCAGTGTCTAGATTAATTTTACAGTGTAGTAGAGAACTCACTCCAGGCTCATTGTACCTGCACAGAGCAGTGTCAAGAGCTCGTGACTCTTAGCATATCTCTGCTATAGAATCTGATATTTTACTTGGAAAACACAGCATGCAGGAAAAAAATTTAAAAATGATTTTGGCATTGTTTCAGTTTGTTCTTCGACACTGTGATTTTGCTTAATGTGTGACCAATTTGCATTAATATTTAAAAAAAACTTTCCGACTTCCCTGTTCTTTTCTCTTGAGGCTGCTGTTAGCTTCACTGCATATGACCTGTAGCGACAGCCAAATTAATGCACTTCTTAGCAGCCATTATTGTATACACAGGAGGTGGTCCCCTGTGTGTATTGATCACTCAAGAAACAGCAATATTGAAAAAATTAGAAGCCATAAGGCATTCAATGAAGTTAAATAACTCTGCTAAGCACTGTATGTATCTAAGCTTACTGCAAAAAAATAACTCAATTTCAAGATTATTAAAAAAAAAAGTATTTTTTGCACTTTTATAACATTTCACAATGGACAAGAGGAAATGTCCCTCCACCGATGTCAACATTATTGTGGTGATAGGGCAGACTAGACTTTGCTTCTCACAGGAGCAAAATAGTTCCCTGGGGCCCTGTATTGTACCATTTTGAGATTCCCAGCCCACTTGGCCCCCCTTTTCTTGATTGCAATGCCATGTACCTGAATTCTAGAAAATATAATTTAGAACAAAAACTAGTCTTGAACCTCAGGCATGCTAAAAAATGCTTAAATGCCCCCAAAAAGCCTTATTGAAGTACACATGTTGCCACCAGATCCATCGCTCTTACTTGCATCTTACAGCTGTCAAAATAGCAGCTTTGACTTGCTGGCTGAAGTTGCAGCTGTCAAATATGGATCTTCTGAACAATTTTTGTAAACACTGTTTAGAAGCGTGATTCAGAGACACATTATACATTATTGTTACAAAGTTTTTACTCTGTTTAATTCATATAAAAGAACATATAAAAGGAGTAACCTTTAATTTGCATATGTCAGTAAAATCAACCTTTAAGTAAAAAAGTTGTTTTTTCAATTTTTTGTTAGTTTCACAATAAAAATGTGCAAAATTGAAAAAAAAAACAAAAACCTTTATTTAATTTGTAGTTAACTTTGCCATGCTGTGTACCAGAAACATAATTTTAGTGTCAATATAAACAGGACAAATTATATAATATTTCTTTTTTTTATTTAAAATGTATATTTTTAAAAAACTAACTACTAAAGTATTTGTTTATAGATTGCACATAAAATAAAATTGTTTTTGCAAGACAGTGTTACCAAAAGAAAGTATTTGTTTGTTACTTGTGACTTTAAGTAACAAACAAAGTTATCGCCGAATAAACAGACCCATAGCAGAAATGTAAAGATGTATCTGGTCTAAAAGGGGTATATAGGTGAAAGAGCTGAAGTGGTCAAGAAATGTTTTTAAAAAATCTGTTATCTGCATTTCCCTTTCTGCCACACACTGTTCTTGCAGGCAGGAGTGGACGGGGCTGGCATCATAGCTGTCATTTGTAAAAGTGTTAGGCAAGGGGACAGTGCAGGGTACTGTAGCACAGGCAGGAGGAGCAGAGTGCACTCACTAGAGCCCTGTTCGTACTTGGCTGTTTGAAAAAAAAAAGTGTTTCTTTTACTGCATGGAAATCCATGGCAAGTAAAAAATCTAATTTATTCCTATGTGGCTAGTTGACATGTATTCACTGCAATGTACTATGTTTTTAATATATAGGATATTCTGTATTTTTGTGTGTTTATGTGTGTTAAGCAGTCCCTTTGAAACAAATGGAAAACACATGTATTATGCATTATTAATGAACCTGCGCCATAGAAAATACCTATTCTAAAATGCTATTCCTTCTCTTAGCATAATAAATGAACAAATGCATGTAAAATGCATAAAACTATGCAAATATACACAATTATCTAAAACAATCATAAATATATGTGCATATATGTACATGAATGGTATGAATACGTGAATATATATCAAAAGGTATGTTCACATACACATCATTTTCCCACACAGCTATTGTTAAATAGTTTATTCAGTAGAGATCATGGTCCTTGCAAAGAAAACAATGTAACCATAGTGATTACTAAAAATGTATAAATAAGCCAGCTGACCTTCATGGAAATCTCCTAGAATATTGCAGGTTGGTTATTAAACTTTCTTATTAGAATTAGTTATTATGGAACAGATGGCTCTATAATACAGACATGGAAGTTGCATTGGCATACCTTAACACACCTGGACTACGGTGCAAAGAATGAGCCAGAACCCTGAACCCTATTCTCTGCTTTAGATTTGCCCATTCCATTTCCTCTTGTACATAAAAGTACTAACTCTCATAAACCCTTTAACAGTAACTCCCTTCACCTTGAAAAGCATTTACCTTCTGTTTAAGGACAAGCATCCTCTTCCCCAGGTCTCGAACACCAATTGTCACAGGAAGTGCTCCTTTATTCTGATTGACACTGTTAGCCAGTCAGAGAGCTTAAGTGTATAGTATAACTCCTTCCACCATAGCAGTTGTACATGTGATTTGCCCTAAAGAAATATTTGAGCAGTGAGACCACATACTTTCTCAACGTAATGGCAATGAAGAGGGCATTTTAATATTCCCTGCAGGGTTCCATAGGCTCCCAGGAGTAGGGGTTCATTCCCATCAAAGGGACTCTGTCTTCAACCCTCACTTGTTCATCTATTAGTCAAGTAAGTAAATTATGACCTGAGCAAATATATCAGGAATCTGATAACTCCAGGAATATACGATCCTTGCCAGTGCCCAGCTCTCCTTTTAATCTGTGCACTTCCACTGCTAGCCTCAGTTCTATTAGATCACATTGGCAAGCTGTCTTGGGGGCCACACAGGAAAACAAGGTACAAAAAACCAACATATCCTATTCTTGTGCTGTGTACAACTTCCAGGACAGAACAGCATGCACATCTAAAAGGAAACCAAAGGTGCCCTTATTATACATGTAGCACAGGCTTGGTATTGCTTTTGTAATATATGCAGAGTATTGCTCTCTGAAACTGCATTACATCTTCTGGCTTAACTGATAGCTCACAGAGACTGGAGGAGAGACTCTATTGGTTACTGCTTTGGCTAAGAAGGAAGCCAACCCCTAACAACAAAGGCAAGCAAGGACTTGATTGGATAGCAGCCAGAAGAGCTGTGATTGGCTGGCAGGCCGTTTTTTGGCTACACAGACACCGCAAGGGGAAGAGACTGAGGGAAGGGAGGGGACACAGGGAGAGAGACACAGACTGGTATGTTGCAGCCAGACAGGGGAAAGTGTCCCTTGTGCTTGTATCCTGTGCACTGCCAGAGTATGGGATTCCTGTGGTGACTTCTAATGGGAGGTGCAGGCTTGAGAGGGGAGTTTTCCCTGTATAATTCTACTCTTTCGCCTGATCTCTGAAGAGGTGCTAGCAGTGCAGTGACATCTAGAGGCGGATTTCTGTACTGCAATCATCATCATCATCCTGTTTGGAGGATTCTGTGGCCTGTGTTGCTCCCGTCGCCATCCAGTCAGCTGGGACAGCGATCAAGCTACCAATTGCTGGAAGGAAGATACATCAAGTGCATCTAATGGTGAGAGATCTTCTGCCATCCTTGTGTGAGTTGATCTTGCTTAATCCGGCTAGATCCCATTAAATGGCAATGCAGCTCTATCTGAAGGTGGATCACCATGTCTGTTAATCTTTGTTACCCTATGACACTTTGCGAAGATATCCCTTTCCATCCTGTGGATTACAAATACTGATTCACAAAAGGTACCCAACCAAAGAATTTAAAGGGCCCCAACGCTAGCAGACTCTGTGTGTATAGAATTCCCACTGGCCAGTGGTTAGTTAGAACCTACAAGATCTAGATAGGCTCTTATGATCAGTTATATTACTTTTGGGTACTTGTTGACCAGTGTCGCTGTATTGTGTAACTGATAGTGTCGTTCACCACTCGCTCAGTGCATTTCAGGCAAGGCCCCTCACTGGCAGGTAAAGTGAACGAACACAAATCCTGTTTTATTGTGCTGAGTGGTTGTATCATATCATTGCATTTGATATTATCCTGTTATTCAGTTTATCTTTTTCCAGGGCTTATTGCTAGTTTAATAAAGCCCATCCAAAAGTGTAAAAGGTGTATTGGTGTTACTTGGATCCAGGTGAGGGTGAGTCATCACTGGTGTGGGACAGAAGGCCCGTATATTACAGCGGCCTTCTCGGGGGGTAGCGCTACATACATAACAAGGGAGATGAGCTCTGCTTTCATAGGACTACCTAATCAGCAAGGGGATGGCTGAGTGACAGCATGGCTGCTGGTAGGATAGCTCAAGATAACTGTGTGATTGGGGCAGTAATGTGGAGTGTGCCCAAGCTCTGCTGCTGATGCCTAAACCCTGATCACGTAGGTAGCCTTGTTGTCCTACAGCTGAGAGCATGAAAAGTTCAAAGAGTTTTACCCCATGTGTGGCGCTCGTCAGAGGTGGGGTGAGTGGTGGTACTTGGTGGGTACCCCGTTCGTGATTAGTGCGTGAGGAAATTTTTATGTGGAGAGTTTGTAGGAGGTGAGCGGGGGGGGAGTGAGTTGGGGGTGGAATTTTGTAGAAAACTAGATGCGTCTTTATTGCTCTGCGGGTGTGCAGCTTCAGCTTCCGTGGTGTTCGGACCGTGGTGTCCAACAGGTGTACTAAAAGGAAACAAAAATTGGAGAACGGAAGCGCCACTACCTGGCACAATAAATGTGGTGAAGCCTGGTGAGAGGGATAGGTGATGTACTCACCTATGGTAGGTTGATCATTCGCTTTTAGGAAGGTCGTGAAATGGAGCAGTTGCGGGAGACGCTCCCTCTTAGGATGGGTGGTGTAGTGATGTAACCAGGTGGTGCAGATGTAAATACAAGAATAGTGAGGTGAGATGAGGAAGGTGAGCAAAAGGAAGGAGAGATTCTGTAACTCACCGCAAGGAAAGTGAAGGCTGGCTCTCAACGACGGAGGTAGGCTCCTGTAGTGCCTGGGTAGAAGGCTGCAGGATGATCCTCTGGATGGGTGCTGGTGTGGCAGTCCTGCGTAGTCAGCGAACAAGCCAAGGTCAGTAGCCAAAGGTATCAGGTATGAAGCAGAAGACGTTGAGAGTAGTCGGTGAATCAGCAGCCAAAAGCCGGTAATGTGGCGCTCGTCAGAGGTGGGGTGAGTGGTGGTACTTGGGGGGTACCCCGTTCGTGATTAGTGCGTGAGGAAATTTTTATGTGGAGAGTTTGTAGGAGGTGAGCGGGGGGGGAGTGAGTTGGGGGTTTAATTTTGTAGAAAACTAGATGCGTCTTTATTGCTCTGCGGGTGTGCAGCTTCAGCTTCCGTGGTGTTCGGACCGTGGTGTCCAACAGGTGTACTAAAAGGAAACAAAAATTGGAGAACGGAAGCGCCACTACCTGGCACAATAAATGTGGTGAAGCCTGGTGAGAGGGATAGGTGATGTACTCACCTATGGTAGGTTGATCATTCGCTTTTAGGAAGGTCGTGAAATGGAGCAGTTGCGGGAGACGCTCCCTCTTAGGATGGGTGGTGTAGTGATGTAACCAGGTGGTGCAGATGTAAATACAAGAATAGTGAGGTGAGATGAGGAAGGTGAGCAAAAGGAAGGAGAGATTCTGTAACTCACCGCAAGGAAAGTGAAGGCTGGCTCTCAACGACGGAGGTAGGCTCCTGTAGTGCCTGGGTAGAAGGCTGCAGGATGATCCTCTGGATGGGTGCTGGTGTGGCAGTCCTGCGTAGTCAGCGAACAAGCCAAGGTCAGTAGCCAAAGGTATCAGGTATGAAGCAGAAGACGTTGAGAGTAGTCGGTGAATCAGCAGCCAAAAGCCGGTACACTGGTAGCAGTATGAGAGGATTGTATCACAGAAGGAGCAGGAAGCAAGATATTGGAAGGAGCACAATAATCCAGCAAACAGGAAGTGCAAAGGCATGCCTAAAATAGGAAGTTCAAGGGAGGAGCAAGGAGTTCAGAGTTCAACAGAAACTAGGTTTACCTGAGGATTACACATGAGAGCAGGCAAGAAGCTATCCAAGGTTTCAGAGTGGCTAAGCAGGTAGAGCCACTGCCAGACACAGCAGAGGCCCTGGGTTCAGATCTGGATCCTGACACTACAGCAAGAATCCAACACTTCCAGGAGTGCGGGATTACTGTCAACCTTAGCTCTCTTGCATGCACACTCCTACTGTCAGCCGTACCTCTATCAGTTGACCGTAGTAGGCTTTGTTGGGAATTACACACAGAAACAAGTCACCAAGCAGCAGCATCTCAGTCACTTATTTCTGTGTATAACTCCCAGGACAACCGCAACTTGCATGTCTAAAGGGCAACTGAAGCTAACCTTTTCATATATAATCAATGGGAGACACATTCTCCTTGCATAGATCTACCTCATCAACAAGAGGCCAGTAACGGTGAGGCTGCAACTTTTGATCTCGATTGACAAAACTGGCAAGCTATGTGAATATGGGGGAGCATTCAATCAAAACCAAGAGCTGCAGCTTCACAGTCACTCAGCCTGCCCCCTTGCTTATTAAGGAGTACTAAAACAGCAGAGCACATCCCTTTGGGTACCTCTGGCTTCTCTTTAGACTTACATGCTGCTGCTGTCCTGGGAGCTGTATGTTGAAGCAAGAGAAGTAGCTGCTTGGTAACTGGTTTCTGTGTGCAGCTCTGAAGATAGCCTACCACTGACATCTGATAGATCTGAGGCTGACATGCAAAGGAGCTGGGTTCTGACAAGGATCTAACCATTGGCGTAACAATCACCATAGCGACCCAGGCGGCCGCTATGGGGCCCTGGGGCACAGGGGGCCCCCGGCCAGGACATCCCCCTGATGCCATGCGGGCCGCCTGGGTCGCTATGGCATTTCAGGCTGCTGGTTGTCACTGGCGGCTGTGAGGAGAAACACACAGCCATTCACATATGCAGCGGCGCGTACCTCCTCACAGCTGCTGAGTCGATGACAACCAGCAGCTTCGGGGTAGGTGGCTGGGCCCGTCGTCGGCAGCGATGGAGGAGGCGGGGCCCAGTGATCGAGGATGCAGGTCTTAGCGATGGGGAGGCGGGCCCAGCGATCAAGGAGGTGGGGCCCAGGGGCGGGGAGACGGGGCCTGCAAGCGATCGCGGAGGAGAAGGAGGCGGACAGAGGATCGGCCAGACAGGTAAGAGGGTTTGACCGCACACCTGAGACCCTGCAGAGCTCACCATAGAGAGTCAATGGTGGGCTCTGCAGGGTCACCCTCAGGTGGGCTGTTTGGGTTATCAGGTGGAAATTTTGCTATGGGGCCCTGTGATTTCTAGTTACGCCCCTGGATCTAACACTAGCAGATTTCTGCTATATTTGTATGCTCAGAACATCACCAATTTAAAACAAATAAAAGAAAAAGCTAAGAATCGTGTTGTGATGTGTTCTACTGATTTACAAGCTATAAATAGAAGTGAAGGCTGGTAACAAGGTCTCCTTATCAGTCAAAAGTTTATAGCAGTGGTGGTCAAATTGAAAATGATGAAGGGCCTCAAGTGTAGCAGTGTTTCAAACTGGTTTAAAAGTTTCCTTAGCCTTTAAAGAAATGTATAATTTGTTTGTTTTTTTAATAAATATTGTACAGGTCAGTTTCCAATGTAATTCTTGCAGATAGGTAGTCCAGATACCAATGAGCACTTGACCTCACTGGCGGTCTGATTATTTGCATCAAACACAAAACAAAAGTTTCCCCTGCAGGTTTCTGTGTCAGTACAATCCATTATACAACCAACCATTTATAGGGTTATTCACTTACCTGCCGAAGGATCTAGCCATAGCTTTGGCTGATCCTTCGGCTCACTTCGGCCGCTGGAGCCCTTCAGTTCAGTAGTACCCAGGGGCAGACTGACCATTCGGGCACTTGGTCCTTGCCCGAGGGCCCGCGGCCATGACGGGGCCCGTCACTGAGTCCCCGCTGGCCTATTATCCAATCGCGGGGGTGCTGCGGGCACGGCCGTTCAGTTGTATGTGCCTGCCTCCTCTGCTACCATGTAGCAGAGACAGCTCGTCCTGTATCTGCTCTAGCTCCCTGACTGTGTGAGGGACGGGGAGGAGTCAGGAGCCTCCACAACTAGAGGGATGACGGGGATGCTGCTTGTCTGCATTGGGGGCAGAATAGAAGGAAGTGTCCCTGGACCTGCAAAATCTCAGCCCTGTACCAGCAACAGAGAACACCTGTGTGATGTTCTCCCACAGCTTATCCAGCACATGAAAAGCCACAATGATATCTACATTCAGGTACTGCTGGATAATAATTGTGATGAGCAGTTGTTCTGCACTTGATGTATTCTACGGCTGGCAGAGCCTGTGGCCCTGTTTTGTTTTGTGATTGATTGACCTGAAATATTTCCTATGATTTGCAGTGTTTGAGTTCAGTTGTTGTTAGTATAGCTAAAGTCCAAAGTCTTCTTTTTAATGTAGAAAAAAAAGTTAAAATCCCTCTTCTTCCTTTTTTTTTGCTGTTTGCATTTCCTTTGAGAGATTTCCCTTCACTTTCCATCCTGCAGACAAGAGAGAAAGTCAGGCTAGTTCACACCAGCCCCAGTGCGTTCCAGCCCCACACCATCCACAGTGCGTTCCAGCCCCAGTGCGATTTGGTTCTGGAACGCACTGGATCGCATCCCGGCTGGATCACTGCGTTCTGGGGCGTGAGGAGGCATGGTGGTGCATTAAAGTCAATGGCACCACTGCCACGCGCCCTGGCCGCAGTGCGAACGCCTGCACCGTAATGCGTGGAACATCAATGCATGCATTCCGGTTCAGTGCTATCAGAAAAAATGCTGCATGCACTATTTTTTATTTTTTTTATCGCATCGGACCGGAACACAGGTATTGATATGCCACGTGTTCCGGTGTGGGCAATCGAACTGAGGCCAGGGGGGCGTGGCTGCAGTGCCATTGACTTCAATGCACCACCATGCCTCCTCACTCCCCAGAACGCAGTGAGCCGACCGGGATACGATCGAGTGCGTTTTAGCACCGAGCCGGGCCGGAATGCACTGGGGCTGGTATGAACTAGCCAATAAGGGAAATTGTCTTTTCGCCCTCATTCACAGTAAGCATGTTGTAGTGCTTTTTCTGCCAAAAAAAATGCTCAAAAAACGCTCCCCCCCAAAAAAAACCCCATTCATTTCTATGGTCATGTTCACATCTATAGCTGGAAAATAGCACATGAGCTTCTTTTTGGCTGATTCTGTACTTCTTGGTCCCATAAACGTCAGTTTTGTGCGTTTTTGTAAAAAAACGGACGGACGTCAAACTCCCATTGGCGGGTTGCTGTAATTAAACTGCTTTTTTTATATATATTTATATGGAGACATGCATATTCATGCAGGTGCACATATATGAATGTTGATGCATCTGTATGGCTATGCATGCCCATGTACGTGCATATATCTGTGCATAGATATGCATATATGTCAGATATATGCATATAATGCATGTGCATTAGCATGCATATATCTGAATGGATATGAAAATCCATACACGCATATCCATTTTGATGCACATACAGTTATAATCCTGTTCCTATACGTGCATGGATACACATATCTATGTGCATGGATATGCATAGTGATGCATATCCATGCACAGGAATATGCATTAACATGCAGTTGCATTGATTTGCATATCCATACAGATATATGCATGTTAATGCACGTGCATCAACATGTATACACATGCATTATATGTACATTTGTATATCTATATATGTGCATATCTATAAATGCATTTATAGATATGTATTTGTACATATAAATATGCATTTCTATATGGATATAGATACAGTAAACTACCAGTTATCCGGCACTCATGGGGATTGGTAGGTGCCGGCTAACTGTAGTTTCTGGTTGCTTGAGAGTTAATAGTAATGCTCAAGCAACCACTGGCTCCCTGCTTCCCTCTCGCAGCTCCATTCACCTGCCGGCTAGCTTCCGCAGTTGACAGGTGAATGGGTTTCAACAGCCAGCCTGCTATTGGCCATTTAAAATTGCCAATAGCAGGCTGGCTACTGAAGCCCTGCCACTATGTTGCACATTCTTACGTGCGCTTTTTTTAACCGAAAGCTCTATAATTTATTATTAGTGTTTGACAGGGATGTTTGATCTTATGTATGTGTATATTTTTTTGTTGTTTTTATAATCCTATACATAACATCACTCCTTTGCCTTTTTAATTTATTTATAAATAGATTATTACACATAGGGGTCTATTCACAAAGCTGCCGAAGGATCTAGCCGTAGCTTCGGCCGATCCTTCGGCTAGCTTTGGCCCCAGGACCCCTTCGGTTCAGTAGAACTGAAGGGGTGCTGTAGGGCTATTCACAATAGCCCGTACAGCTCCCGAACGTGGCTGAGCGGCTCAATCGAGCCGAACGCATATGCCTCGGCTCGGCTGAGCCACGCTGAAAGCCGAAGCTGGCCGAGCGGCCGGCCATTGGCTGGCCGACAGCAGCTTTTATTTGAACACAATATCACAGCTCCTTTGTTAAAATATTCTAATTTTTTACTTTTTTGCTTTTACTAAAGCCATTTGCAAGTCCTATTCATGTGGTGTTGTGCAATGGTTTTACTTTAATATCTATATTGTGTGTGGGATATAACTTAGTATATGCCCCCCCCCCCCCAAACAAACCAGAAAAATAATAAAATTATGGTTATATAGATATGCTGAATATTCTGTATAATCCTTGAGGAGCAGCTTGGATAGCCTTAACGGTAAAAGAAAAAAAAAGTTAAGCATTCCATTAAGCATGGTAGGTATTTTGGAAAATAATACTATATGAAAACAGCTCCTGATCCCTCACGTCCTCGTTGTGTATGCACAGTGGCCTGGGTCACTCACAGTGCACTAGGCCACACTGCAACTTGCACTACTGCAAATACCATGCACTTCTCTTTAAAAATAATTTTTTATCATACTGCAACGCATGGTATTTGCAATAATATGCATGTAGTGTGTTTGTGTGTTCATGGCATGTTGCTGGAGTGACCTGGGCCACTGTGCATACACACCGAGAATGTGAGGGATCTCACATTGCAGTGTGTGCAATGCATTGCGTGTGAGAGGCGCTTTTGGATTGTCATTTGAATAAATGGCTGCAGAACGCATTTCCCACACTGTCATCACATGGCAGGTGTGTTGTTCAATGTCGTGCATGATTTGCATGGCGATGTTGAAAACCGGCTCTATGTAGAAACATGACCATGAGCTACTGTGAGAGAATGCAGGACTGTAGATGTGTAATATTTCATTTGTGTATAAATCATTGTGATACCTCAAAATAAAAGTTGTGAAGTACATTTTTTTTTTTTAACAATTAATTTATTAGGTTTTGTCAATAGAACAAGAATAATAACAAAAATAATACAACATAGATACAGACATATAGAAAATAAAATCTTGCTATAAATACATAAACAAGATCAGTATATATAAGGTAAATAGTATGTTATATCGTTATGAAGCAGTATTCCAGGTATATGGAAGAAGTCAAAATTAAGTGAAATTGCAGCATTAATAAGTAATTAGCAAGTGTCATAACTGGAAAAGGAAGTCATATATAGAAGCATACCTCTATAGGAGAGAGCCCTAATGCAGTCCATATTCAGGACAGTAAGTGGAGGTAGTGTTCTTCCAACCATCTCAAAATAAAAACGCATGTGATGACTGTGGAGGCCTAAGAAGTGACAAATATATGTAAAAGCAGTTTTTTTTGTGTGTGTGTTTTTGTTTTTAACACTGTTAGGAGTATTAGTTGGGGTCATAATACATGAGTCAGGCATCTGGTGTCTGTCAACCAGCAGGCCCATTGTAAGGTGAAATTGCGGAGTTTCATATTAGCTTTTGCAAACAAAAATTCAAAATGGACATGCGTGTTTAATATTTGTACAACTACGCTGAGTGACGGAGGTTCCGATTGTTTCCAGGCCCGCGCTATTGCCAGGCGAGCAGCTAATGGATGTGTGAGACTACAGTTCTAGAATCAATAGACCATTCATTTAGTCCAATCCCCAATAAGGCAAGTTGTGGGGACCCATTACAAGGAAGGTGAGTAACTGTGGAAATAAAGGAGAAGATCGAATCCCAAAAGGATCTGATGGAGACACAAGACCACCAGATATGTAGCAAGGAGCCGACAATTCCACAATTTCGCCAACAAAGCGGTGAGGATGAGGGATAAATTCTGGCGAGTTTCTGTGGTGTAAAGTACCACTTGTGTAAAAGTTTCTGTAGGGATTCCCAGTGACTCAAACATCTCAATGTTTTCAAAGGCCATGAGATCTCTTTGTACCATTGTTCCGGGGGAACTTGAAAAGTTTAATTCAGTCTCCCACCACTTCATAGACGGTAATTTATCTTGAGATATGGGCTCACTGAGAAGATTATAAAAGAAGGATATTCCCTTCTTGCGTGAAGAACTAGCACAAAAAAAATGTATGCCTCTCTTAAGGAGCATTCCCCACCTAACACCTATCGATTGCAAATAATGTCTTATGCGAAGGTATTTGTAGAAATCCCTAACTGGAAGGGTATATTTGCTACGCAACTCATCAAATGACAATAAATGACTATCAGTATATAAAGCATCCAAATGGGTAAGCCCCAAACTCACCCAATTTGACAATTGCATATCATCTAAGACATACTCCAGAGTGAGAAGAGGTAGATGTTTTAGAAAGGATTTGCTGCAGGAGTGTGGTGGGGAGTCGAAGGTGTGCCAGACCCTTAGTGTTGCTGTGACTGTGTCTAGAAAATGTTTAGTGAGGGGGTTATTGAGAAGGAAGGAGCATAATAAAAGCTTGAGGTTTTTATGTAAGATATTACTTTCAATTTGGGACCATATGTTGTCAGGGTGTGAAGTACATTTTTATTGCTTTCCCTTTGTTATTTTAAAGTCACTTGTATTTTGAACAAATAACACATCAGATCATTAAAAGTGGTAAAAAGAACAGTCTCCATGAGTAGAATAAGGAATATGAAAATATTGTTGACAGGAAACACCTATTTTCGTGCATTAATATTGGACTTTGTTAAACAGTGGAACAAAAATCGGAGGATTTGCATGGATACGCCACAAAAGCGTATGCATTTGATGGGTGTGTATACGCTGTTTACAACAAAATCATGTAAACGTGGCGTGGTCGCGTTTTAGAAGGTGAAAATCACATGAACGGGAGCACACGCATGCGCAGTTGGCTTCTCCAGACCGCCACACTTTAGTGCTCTGTCAGGTACAGTTTTTTTAGTTTTTAGTTCGTTCAGGATGCTTTTTTCAACTTTTTCTATTAAAGGGTTACAATTCTAATGTATTCCTAGTGTTGGTGTAAGTTTCCCATATGTGATTGCATGCTAAACACTCTTTTTAAATTTCTCACGCCACTGTTTGCATGCAGGGCTGAATTCCCCACAAAATAAGTAAATGATTATTGAATACACTTTAAATATATCAACTTGTGAATTGATAAATATTTCTCTAAACTGTGATCTGTGTAAAACAAATAAATCTGTGTTAGTGAAAAAGCTGTATAGGTCCGTGAGTTTTAAATCATAAACTATTTTTAGTGTCCGGGCTATTAGTCTTCAATATACTAATATAGCCACATTCCTGTAAAGTGATATGCAATAAGTGATCGTGATCTAACTTACTCCACAACCAAAATTAAGTGTACATATTAAAACTCAATCTTGAATACAAAGCGAGATCTATACATCAAGTTTGACTCCGACACAGCCACAGGTATTGGTAATTATGCAAAGAAAAGAATAACTCCCAGGCGTCCAAACTGACACCATAATGGATCAGTCCGATAAGTCCTTTGATGCACCCAAACTCTCGCTGGTAAAACGTGGGGGAATGCAATTACTTATCTTTTCTTCCTGGACGTCACTTAGTGGTTCGGTATCGATGTTAAATTCCAGAATGTCGTTGCAGCAGCCTCTCATGTGCGTTCGTCCATTGCTATCCACAATTTTCAAATAGCTATACTGGGCGCCGTTCTCTCCTTTCCCTCCGGTTCTCTCCTGCTGCCTTATAAGTGCAGCGATATCCACTCACCGGTAATTACGGAGAGAGAGACAAAGAAAGACCTCCTAGGTGAAGTACTTCAAAAGTTTGGCATAATAGAAAGATTTATTATGCACTTACAAAAAAAACATTTAAAAGCGGTAGGCACACTCAGCCATACAAGCCGTATATTCTAAACGAGACGGAGCCGGATCCCTTGACGCGTTTTGTCCGCAGGACTTTAGGATATGATAAACAAAGAGCAATTTGTAAAAAAATGCTGTTATAAAATATTGTTATAAAATGCTTGCTGTACCACAAAAATATAGCAAATTGTATTCACTTTATTAGCATAGAAGATATTAGGTGAGATGAGCCAGCATACATAAAAAAAAACAAATAAAATATAGGCCACACACAATGAACCTCCTGGAGAGTCTACAGCTAAACAGTCGGGCAATAAATATTGAGTGGTATGGTCCCAAACGTAGCCAATATAGTGGCTCTGTAAATAAGTCAATCCCAACTGGTCAAATGGAACTTTTGGCACTAAAAAGGTATCTTTATAAATATAGTCCAAGGCATTTACTATATTATACAGAAAAAAACACTGGATATTAAGATATAATCATCACAACTTGGAAACATTATTAAATGTGATGCGGTAATAAAAGCCATTGCTCTTTTAGGACTGTATGCTGTTGATTATATACTTGATTGGCTCAGTTCTCAGTAATTATAAAGTTTATGGGAGCACACAGACTTGTGGGAGTTGCAGTGCTGTTCCTTTGAAAGACAATGTAATCTAATGCTGCACCAGACTACAGCTCCCAGGATGCGTAGGAGGAGCAATTAAGTTTCTTTTTTCTCTCTCTGGGGAATCTCCGTGCGCTGAGAAGCAGAGAGCACATTCTCTGCTCCTAGGAGTCCTAGCACAGCACATGGAATTGCAGAGAGGACATGCAGGAGCTAGTCTGCAGCCCGTCACCCTCAGAACACTGACACTGCGACCAGAGCGACAGTAGTTGCCTAGAACAACGGTTATCCACTATCACAGACACCAGTGGCAGCAAGTGATTGGCGGCATCAGTCACCAGTGATAGCGGTTAGAGAGAGAGATCAGAACACTGGGAATCACAGAGGATGCTTGTGGCCACCCCTGGGGACTATTCTGCCTGGATAGGGGGAGCAGCTGTTAACCAGTGACTTATTACTATCCTAAGAGCGTTCCACCAATTTACACACACAGACCTGTAAAACATACAGACTCATTTAGTGTCAAAATCCTGCAGTGTATGAGTTAACTTGGGACTGAGCCTCAGGAACTGTCAGTTTGGCTGGAGAAGTGATAGGACTGTACTGTATGTGCAGTGTCTATTATTGAATTATACCCACATAGGTGCACATTTATGCATATGATTACTGTGACTCCATCGATTTATGCTGTTGTGTTATTTCTGGAAGATTTGTGAAATCTGATTCATTCATTTGCCATTATTTAAGTTAATCCTAACCAGTTTTTGCAGAATTTGCCTATTCTTATTAAATTTGATATAAAAACTCCCACGAGGTGTGCTGGTGTACTGTGGATTCATCCTGAGGTGGTTTATCCAGACAAAGGTGAGACAGAAGAACCTATTGATCCATCGGCCCCTGCGGGGGTTAGCACTACAAATGCATATAAACTGCTGCTGAGTCACCATGCTAATCATACTTGTATACCTCAAAACCACAATGAATCATGCAGCATAGGACAAAGTATACAGTATTGCAAGGATCAATTGTTGTCCAATACAATGTAAGCACCAAGTGCTATATATATGGTCTCAAGATTGCAGCAATTAATGAAAACAGATGACAAAGATTGAAAGCAGATGTCATGAATGCAATTCAGTATGCCGAGTTGTAATAGGATATTCTAATGAATTGCATAAAGTCTGTAATTCAACAGAAGAAGCAGCCAAGAGGATGCTTTTACAGTGGAGATCCACAAACCTCTTCAGTGAGCAGCAAAAACTGAATGTCTCTCCAAAAAAATATGCAGACAGCTTATTAGCTTTTTGTGTGTCTTTTAAAAACAAGATCAACTAGTCTTGCAAAACAATTACAGGGGAATATATCAAAACTGGAGCAGACAGATCCTGGAGCAGTTGTCCATGGCATCCAATCAGCTTCTCTTTTCAGTTTGTTCAGTTAAGCTTTGAAAATGAAAAATAGAGCCTGATTGGCTGCCATGGACAACTGCTCCAGATTCTGTCTGCTCCAGTTTTGATAAATTCCCCTCTTAGTGTTTTCTAATAAAGATTCAAAATAAGGGATGGGTGTTATTACTGCACAATGTGCTTATTTAGCAACCATTGTATAAACCAAAATAATATAACTAGTAAACTGTATAACACACCAGCAAACTAGAGTAGGCTACAAACCAAGCTATTGTGGTCTGCCCAAATCATTGCAATTTACAATACAGGCTTGTGTTAGTTTGTCCATTTGTCACTAGTGGGTTGTGTCTACATTCACTGGCATGTAAATGTTTTGTCTAAGTTTTGGAGATCTGGCATATCCCGCCTTTTGGTCCATCACTATGTTGGGTGGCCTATTGTATTGGCCTATAAGAAGGTTTAGAAGGTGAGGAGCTGCCAGTACAACTGTCAACACAGTAGAGGACCTTGGTACACAAGGTAATTCAGTGGGCATGTTAATTGCAGGGGGAATTATAGAGGTTTTGAATGTTAAGCTTGAAGAAGTTGGCATAGAATTAAAGCTGTGTCAAGGTTCTGTTTTGCACTGGGGCCTATATATGTCAAGCTATGCCACTGGGAAAACCCATCCTATTTTCTGTACTTAAAAGGAAGCTGGATTCTTTAAACAAAAATGTTTGTTACTGAACAATAAAATGGAAAAATTACTATGCTGGACCAGAAAGAGTTTCTAAACTCAAAGCACTAAAACTCATACAATGGTGGCAAAAATATTATGGCATTCCTTTCTGCCCATCACCTTGTAGGATTTGTCTTCATAATGGTGAGATTACTGCATACCCCATTAAAATGATCACTACCTTCAAATCATTTTGACAGATTGATGCGAAGAAGCAGCAGTCTTGCTTTTTCTAACCTTCCTGAATCATTAGCTTTTTTTTGTGAAGGCAGATATTATACTATCCGAGGTGACCTAAGCGATAAAATCTCTAAAAATATCTAAATACTTTGGCTTAGAGGGCTTCTCAACCCAGTATTATAAAACATTATCAGATAAAATGAGTCCAAATTTAGTGCATCTCTTTAACACTTTGTATTTAGGTTCAGAATTACAATGGTGCTGAAGCAAGCAATCTCTTCTTATTTCTAACTATAGTTCTATCTTCTTACAAAATATTAATACAAAATTATTGGCACATCCATGTAACTATAATTAACACATTCCTTAGTTTGCCTATTAATAGAGAATTCATGGTGCTTTTGTTCCCCTTTGCCAGGTGTGCCAAATTTTTCACTTAATTCAGTTGACTAGAACAAATTTTAAAAGGTAGCCGCCCACTTTGCCTATACCCCGATTGGTTAGTGCACAGGCACAGGCAGTCCTGCACTAGACTTTTATTGGGCAGCATGCAGACAATATGGTGGGGGGTGGGGGGGGGGCATCATTGCTTGAGTAAGTAAGTAAACACCTGCATAGGGTTGATTTTTTTAGCTTAGGATAGTTTAGATGGCTGAGGATGGGAGCTGAGTGTTGAGGAAGTTATATGATTAGTGAACTTGTCATTTCCTTCTGGCACATGTAAATATAAGTACTACATCTTGGATAAAAAGGGATTCAACAATCGTTTTTCAATTTGGATACTTCCTCTTCTACTTTTACATTTATTTCAAGACTTCTTTCTAAGGTTTTCCAAATGGATGTGGAACAAGGCAACATCATGCCCTATCCTCCATATCATGTATTTTTCCAATGGACAGTTTAGCAATAATCTTTCAAACCTTATGCTTTTCTGGTTACTTGTTCTCCTAACCTGAATGCATTCTATGGCAATTTACAGGCCTTACAATCAATGAAAAAACCTCATAGCATTCAGTATATGCTTATAGAAAAAAAACTCTCTCACCTAAAACTAAACACTCACTCTACCACCTCTTAATAAACCTATGGCATTACTCTAGATTTCTACTGATGTATCTTTATTCCCTTCCTTTACTTGATAGGCGTTCTGTGTTGTTTCTAAGCTATATCACCGCTATACTTTTAATAGGGTTTGTAGTATAAAATCTGAGAAGTATTTCACTACACATTACTTAAGTACTGGAGCTAATTAAAACACAAAGCAACATTTAATATCACAGCTATGTATCGACTTTTAATATGTTCAGTTAGCCCAACTCCATACTGTTAAACTTTACCAATGCAGTGGGATCCCACCTGCACTGTATGGGTTGAATACATGTTTGGCTCTCTCTTCTTCCGTCTGTGTGACTGGTTCCCTCAAGCCTCTCCATTTTGCTTCCTGTCCAGTTCTCTGGCATTATCACGTACAATGCAGGACTGGCAGTCCAGCTTCTGGGGGGGGGGGGGGCGGGGGAAAGATAG
>NW_017307739.1:231665-254645 GCF_000935625.1 Nanorana parkeri
AAATATTGTACTACTCCCCGTACTACTCCCCTAAATAAAAAATAATTTAACCCTTGCAGTGCATAGGGGGCACTACATGGGTAAATTTAAACAGCACGGAGTTAGCCTTTAAAGTTGAACTCCAGGAAAACAGCTAAATTTACAGTGCAAGTACACATTTGTTGACTGTCTTCACTGATAATGGCATTTTACTTCTGTTCAGCTTCTTTTGTGATTCATTTAGGTCTGACAATCAGCAGATTCCGAAGGGTGACAAACAAAGTTACTAGGGATGCACCGAAATTTTAGCTGCCGAAAACAAAATCAGCCAAAAATTGCACTTTTGGCAAAAAAACGAAAGTGCCATCTTTCAGCTGAAATTGCAGTGCATGCCCGGTTTCTCTCCATCCCGCTGGACACTGCTCTGTGTCTCCTCTGACACAGCGCAGCGGGAAGGAGAGACACTGTAGAGGAGGCTAGGTGATGCGGGGGAGGAGAGTGATGTGAGCGGCTGGCACAAGAGGCAGAGCTCTCCTTCCACACCGCCCCGCTCAGCCTCCTGTGACAGATCAGGAGAGTGGGGTGGGGGTGGTGACAGCTGTCAGCTGTAACAGGTTGCAGAGCCAGGGGTGCGGGGGAGGAGTCAGCTGTCACAGGAGACCGGGCTCTCCGCACCGCTCGCTCAGCCTCCTGTGACAGCGAGTGAGGATGGAGAGTCGGTGATCAGTGATTGCTGACTGTTTGTAAATAACTGAGGACATAGTATGTTTACTGTGTCCCCAATTATGAATGAAGAGGAAGTGAATAAGCCTGCCCAGCTTTACAGGTCTTGCCTGTAAGTAAACTAATTTTTCTGAGGCATGCAGGAGGACTTTTTAAAATGAGGCAGTATGTCCAATATTGGTGTTGCTGACTGTAGCTTCAGACATTAGGGCTTACTATGTTCCAGGGAGAGTAGAATAATAGGAGAAATTGATTCTATATCATCAGTGTTCATGTTGCAGATAATAACTTATTTTGCAGGAAGCTGTGATCTGTGTTGCCTGTGATGATTTGCCTATATTTCATTATCTATCATTGTTAGGGTCCTTATTTAAATGTGCCTTTTCTCCTGGTGGCATTGGTAGTGCTCTCTCCCATGTTGTTAGTAGAGTGTCAGGATAGTCTTGCAGCACAGATGTCTTAGCAAACCAGAGTGCAAGTCCAGGATGTCATCAATCTATGCAGTGCTCAGTCTAGTTTTAATTTTGGTTACTCTGTGTGGCTGTTGGAAAGAAGCCGTTTGCTGCAACTGACATTGACAGTTGATCCATCTGGAGAAGGGAGCTGCTGTTACTGTGGAAAAGTACAGGAGGTTCCATGCTTGAAGACTCCTAAAAATAGATAGGAAAATCCAGAACTGGTAGTTAGGGCCAGAACTGGTAGTTAGGGCCATACTAAGGCCCCGTTCACATTGAGCGATTTATCGCGCGTTTTTTGCAGCGATATCGCTCATATTTCCGCGCTATATCGCTCTATGTAGCTTCACCAATACATTTCAATGTAGCTGTTCACATCTCGTCGCTCAATATCGCTTGTAGCTCGTCGCTGGTAGCTTGTCGCTCCTACATGACCCTTTTTTAGAGCGATTTTGAGCGATATTGCTCCTGATTGCATACAGCCCAATAGGAAGATGTCGCGCGACATGTCGCTCAAAGTCGCGCGATTTCCATGTCGCTCAGTGTGAATGGGGTCTAAAGGGTCAGTCATAGACTTTGCAATTCAGCCAGGAGACTGAAATGTTGTACCCAGTAAGAAATCATTGGTTCATTGGAGTTTAATCCCAGGTAAAAAAGTGTATCAAATGACCATAGATCTGTAGTAGGTAACATGTGCCATTGTTTTACTTAGCCATCTCTTTAGGGGATACCAGGGAGAGCCTGCACACCCAAGACTCTAAAAGTCAGTATATTATTTAATTATAAAGGGTAATTTGTACCATCTTGAAGCCAATTACCTTTGTAATTTAGGCTATTGCTTTACTTGTATTTAAAATGTAAAATTTAAAAGAGAAATAAATCATGCTTCCATTTTTATAAATTAATTCAGATCTCTCCATTCAGTATTCTCTAAACCCTTTACATATTTACAGAAATCAACAGCCCTTTACAAAACAACTTAGATGTATTTGATGTCATAAGTATAAAGCAGAGTGGATAACAAAAACAACGATTAATATAACTTAAAAGAATATGATTTTGTTTTACATAGTATATTGTGTTTTATGAAATAATATTCAAATTGAATTTGCTTATTCTCCTTAGTGTCCTCATGATTATATACCTGTCTGTGGATCCAATGGTGTCACTTTCCGGAATGAGTGCTACTTAAGAGGAGCTGCCTGCAAACAGCAAAGTGAAATACTTGTTGTGTCTGAAGGTTCTTGTGTGGCAGGTATGTGTCAGTTATGCAGTATATAGCTACAGACTTTGTATAAATTGAAAATACTGAATTTGTTATACTGTAAAAATGTGCCTATTTTTCCATTAGAGAGGGTAGAAATATCAAGTACTACTTTTTTCTTGCCATTAGGGGCTTTATTACAACATGTCTGTGGAGCAGCTTTTGCTGCACACCAGGTATCTGCACACCATCGCCATTGTTTTCTATGTGCACTGTTCACAATATACATGTGCAGTGGTTTACAGATAAATGCTGCTCAGCACGCATGGCGTGAACAAGCCCTATAGAACGGTTTGGATCACCTGAAGATTAAAATAGAACTGAGGCTAAAGCTTTTTTACGTTTTGTAGGCAGTAGGCGATAGTCATGATATTCAAGAACAGAAAATACACCATTGTGGGGCTTTCAAGATGTAAAAAAATGGTTTGATAAACCTCACAAATCTCAAAACTATGATGATAGTATGAATTCAGCCAAGTGCTTTGACAACATTGAGATTTGTGAGGTTTATCAAACCATTGTCAAATGTAATGTAGCAGTGTGGTACAAATGGGTATTATGCATGCCGCGTTAGAAGAAATTGGTATTGCTGTATATTTTAATTGCTCTGGGATTCTGTATATGTTTTAATATAGATGTTTATTTTATTGTTTTCAATAAATATATGACTTATTGGATGTAATATATTTGTGTTTTTTTTATCCCTGTTTTGACTCCTTAAAAGCCACACAATGGTGTACTTTGTTGTTGGATATTAAGTTTTAGGAGTGTGGTGTCATGCCCTCTGGTGTTTCATACAGCCTATATTTTTTACGAAGGGACACTAAATACCCATGGCAGATATTAGACCAATGCAGTTGTTCTGGCATTCAGAATTCTGCCATTCTCTCATTGTCTTACAGCCCACTAGCTGGTTGGATAGATTCCTCTCCCATTGTTTTCAGCTCAAAGGATCACAGGACTCTGCATTAATGCTTAGTCCCCTGCCAATAGGATAATCCCTTTCAACAGGAATTCAATATTCCCCGTCAGTTGGTTTAGATGCCCGTTATTACCTGCAATTTCAGCAGTGTGTAAGTGGTGTCCTGCTGGCGGCATCTGACAGGCAGAATGGGTAGTTGGGTGGGACTTGGAGATTACTACTTCAATGTGTTTCACCCATTAATTGGTCAGGCTTCATCAGGACTGGGGAGCAGTAGGAAAATATATGGCTAAATAGTGGCCTTAGTCTGTAGTCCCTCCTATCTAGATTAATCCCTTCCTAGCTTTCCCAAAATCATTGATATAGTTACATGGAAGCCCTGCCCACCTACGCACACTGCCTGTCAGAAGCCACCAGCAGGAAAACACTTACAGACTTCTGCAATCATGGGAAATTAAACAATAGCAGTCTAAATTTATTGTTTACCAAAATCTATATTTTCAGTAAAAAATACACAAAAACTAAATTTTAGTTCACACAAACACAATTGAATTCCTGTTATTTGTACAAAATGATGAGGTTGTGTCACATAAATAGATACCAAATATGACAAACCTCATATATTTAAAATGAACCCTTAAAGTGGGGCTACCCCTACACTGCAAAAGGTTAGTCCTGTTATGGAAATTAGCTTGGTTCAACGCACAAATCCATACTGCGCTAGAGTGCACCAAAGTACATCAAACACAAAGAATTTCCCCCCGTGCTTAAATGCACAGTTGTATTGCGCTCTTTTGTGCGAGGACTGGCAGTACCTCTTTTGAGTCATGTAGAGTTAGGACACAGGAGACAGGTGTTGCTTGCTTGATGCTTCCATGCTAAGAGAGACCCAGCACAGGCCTTTGTTTATTGTTTTATATCTGCCCGACAGGAAGTGATGTCAGACAGGAAGTGGTCTCACAGCAAACCAGGAAGTAATTTCAAACAGGACGTGATGTCAACAACCAGCAAACGATTTCAAAAACCAGCAAACCAGGAAGTGATGTTAACAACCACTTCCTCAATACATAGCCAGTCAACAAAACACATTAATACAATAATCTATTACCACCGGAGTGAGCTTTATCCAGCATTGCTCAGTGAGCAATGCCCAATAAAGTTACTATGATTCTCATGTGTGCTTATTTACAGGGACAACGTTATATTATCTCCAGCGGTTGATCAGGCGCACTAGAGACAACAAAACGCACGTTCCTTTCATATAGGCAGATATACATCTTAAATAATACTATGTCCTCAAAGCAAGTTGCATACACGCCAAACCAATAAATCCGCGCACCGCGCAGGGGCCCTAGCTTGGCGTCCATACACTCGCTAAGAAGACACTGCTCCGCCATGCATAAGATATCTACTCCAATGGTTCAACCCCAGTGCCTATTTAAACCTAGACACTGAGAGACATAATGACAGAATATTACAATACACTAAAAACACATCCTAGTAAAATTTCCACAACAGTGCTCATTTTGGTCTAGGGATGAAAAGAAAGAAGATTTACTCACCTGATCCTCAGTCCCACCTGGCTGCTAGACCGGTCCTAGCAGCCTCTTCTCCCCCAGGCTGACCATTATCGCGTCGTATGCTGGTCCATTAGACATGAGGATGTCAAGGGACATACTACAGCCAGAGTGAAGTGGAAGAAAGCGGTCACTGTCACAAAATTGAGGATCAGGCGAGTGTATTGTCTTTATTTTCGCTTCTAGGCTGAAACTAGCACTTAAACATTGCAAAGGGTTAATTTGAATACATCCTGGAGTTCTTTAAAGCTTTTCCTGAAAGCAAAACACCACCAGGTACCTGCTATTATCTTTGATAGACAGTTAACAATTATTATTATTATTAGATACATTTTTTAGGTTTCAGTCTATTTCTGACTAGGGCTGGGCTATTTCTCACCAACTGCTTTTTCCTTATCCAATAAAAGAGCCCTTGCTGTCCATAAAGGCACGCTTATTGAACAGTGATTAGCAGTTGCCAGGGCTTAGTCCATAAATCAAAGAAGTTAGGTTCCAGAAACAAAGCACAACCATTTTAGGGAAGGCGGGCAGAGGAAACCAAAGACATCTTGGCTAGGCTGGAGGGTGTCGGATACCATACAGTTTTGTTTTTTAATTGTTTAGTCATTTTTCTTTACATAGTACAAAAATTAAAAACCCTGAAAAATGACTGCCAAATGAAAGCTCAATATGAAAAATGGTCTCATAATGTAGGGGGTTTATCTTGCCAGTCCTGAAGTGGTTAAGGTACTGATCAGCCATGTTTAACCCCACTAGCTTTTCCTTATAAGACAGCAAATTACTATCCAACACCTAGAACAATCATGCTTATTAACCCAAAGATCCCTTCGATTGTATCAGTCCAGTACACACTTTATTCAAAATTACTAGGCCCTGGTGAAGGGGGAACCTTTGAATCCACAAAAAACGTTGGGTTTTTATATGATACAAGATCCTGAATGTAATTAAATCTGGGCATATTGTACATTCTACCTTTTGTACTTTCCTACTTGCACACCTAGTCCCTACTCGAGTAAAAAGCTGACCATCTGCCATAACTCCTAGAGAGCTGCCTAAGGGTAATCATTTGCTCTAAAATGCCTAATACCTGCTTTCAAATATCTACTGATAAGAGCAGTGGCAGACCTATGGAACAAAGGGCACTGGTGCAAGATTTTTTTGTCGGGGCTCCCCCTTCCTGTTCCTAAGGGGGGGTGCAGGAAATGGATCTCACTGGCCCCCTAACCCTGCTCTCTCTGCACTAAAGGAGCTTACACTCTAATGTTCCCCCCATAGTCACCATCACTATTATTTTACATTCATATAGAGCTGACATATACCGTAGTACTGTACAGAGGACACTGAACCAGTCACAGCAGTCTCTGTAGAGAGAAGCTTACACTCTAATGCAGAATGCCATCACCTCCAGAGGACTACAAATCCCAGCAATACATTATAAAGCAATGCAGAATAATAGTATATGAATTTGGTACATAGTCTGTTCTGCCTCTTTGCTCTGGAATGCAGGCCTGATATCTAGTGCAGAGAGTCTTAGGAGGGGGAGATGTGCGGGCGGCAAATGCGCTGTAAGCAGAATGCTGCTGTGGAGGACCTAACCCAGCGGAATCAATTTTAAAAATTAAATTTCCAAGCTGCAGAAGTCAATTGTAAGGCAGAGCGCAGAAGTCAGGGTGTAAGGCAGAGCACAGAAGTCAGGGTGTAATGCAGAGTGCAGAAGTCAGCGGTGTAATGCATAGTACAGAGGTCAGGGTGTGACGCACAGTACAGAGGTAAGGGTGTGACGCACAGTACAGAGGTCAGGGTGTGACGCACAGTACAGAGGTCAGGGTGTGACGCACAGTACAGAGGTCAGGGTGTGACGCACAGTGCAGAGGTCAGCAGATGTGATGCACAGTGTTCAGGGTGTGACGCACAGTGCAGAGGTCAGCAGATGTGACCCCTTCACTCCAAAAATTGAAATAGCGAATAGGAATCTAGCAATGCATTCCTATGGCCAAAAATGTTTTTTTTTTGTATTCTGACATGGCTCCGTGTCAGAATAAAGAAAAAAAATGAAAAAGCAGTGTTTCCCTCCTTGGCGGCCAGGATCGGGGGTTTTTTTTTCTTTTTTTGGACGGCAGCAGAACCGCCGGCCAATAGAAAACAGTTGGGCGGAGCTAATTGTCACTGCTAGCTCCGCACAATCGTTTTCTATTTATTTTTTCTACTTTTTTAACGATTTTTCTGTTCTGCTTGGTCCCACAGAGGCCCCATAAAGATGCAAAGACAGTGACCCAGAAGGTATTGCAAGTACACAGAGCTGGCACCTTTTTATGTTAAATAAATAATTATGGAAGAACAGGAGTACTACCTATTTAAAAGAATGCAAAGGAAGTAATAAGTGTAATATATTTGTGTGTAATATATTTTTTTGATGGCTATACAATGTTTTGGTTCTTAAGAAAATAATACATTAGGAAAAGGATTTAATCGTGTACTTTAAGAATAAGTTAGGATGTTTAAATATGTTCAAAATCACACTGGTCATTCCACTACAGAAGAAGTAGAAGAAAAAATTGTTTTTAGGAATAGTTGGAAGAATTATATAACAACTTTCTAAAGTATAATGTTAAAATACTATTAGGTAATATGAACACTAAAATTTATAAAAAGAGGCATATAGAACTATAGGTCCTTGTAATTTGCCTAACTTGAGAAAGAATTATAATAAAGCTAGTGTATTTTATAAGGAGTAACTGTACATATAACTTAGTACATATTGTACATGTTTGGAGATTGGTATTTAGAGACCTAAAAAGTATAGAATCAGATTTGAAATTCATTTTTATAGAACGAATATACACAAAAAATTATGTATGATGATAAAAAAGGAGAACAAGAGATTTGATGTTAATACACTGAATGCAGACAAGATTATAAAAGCAGGTATTTAAAAAGGAAATACAAAGGAATATACACACAGAAAGATTATATTTTTAAAAAAACAAGAAATTGTGGTAAGATGATAAAAAATTAAATAAAAGTAATTATAGATTATACATAATAAAGTGTCTATGAAACATCCTGAAAGAAGATGGATTACCTAAATGAGTAGTGAAGATACTGGATATTAGAAAAGAAAGTTAATAGCAACAAGGGGAAAAAAATCAAAGCACATATGTATGAATTTACCTAAATAGGAGAATGGCAAATTAATTATGCAGGAGGAAGAAAAATGAAAAAGAGCAGGAAAGTTGCCAAAGAATAAAAGAGCTGCTTGAAAAGAGAAAACCTAGAAAGGAAAGGGTTCCAGCCTTGAATGATGATCTTCAGTGATAAAAATGGAAACTTAATTGGGAACAAAAAGAACATATTCAAATGCTGAGCTGAATACTTTACAGACGTATTAACTAGGCGAATGTAGAGAATGGGAATAAGGAAGTCCTATTTTACAGCCTAGAAATAGTCTATGAAAAAAGTAAAAATGGCCATTAAATTATTTTAGAAGATTAAAGCTCCCAGAGAGGATGATAGAAGTTCAGAATTGATAAAACAAGGAAGACTGACTTTATAAAAGTGTATACATGAACTAAGAATTGATATATTGAAACAAATATGAGAATAGAAATTGACAATAATTTTCGTTGTCCAGAAAAAAATCAGGCAAAACAATATGTAAAAATTATGGCGATGTTTCTTTGAAAAAAAATCAATGTTAAAGAAATACTGGATATAATTCAATGTCGCTTTTGAAAAAATAGACCATAGATCATATTTTCCTTTTTTCACATGATGCTGTAAATACAGCAGGTGGCAAATTTTATGTCAAATTCTGCAACTTGTTTGATAAGTATAAACAATATAACAATAGCATAAGAAAGAAAGCGTTATGTAATAATAAGTTGGCTAGGAAAAAAATAGATTCTGACATATACAAGAAGAAAAGTAAAAGTGCAGGAACAAAACTCAAGAGGCCATTATAACTGGTGGTGAACTGAGGGAGGGAGTAATAAGGAAAGTTGTGATTCGAGAGGGTGATATAATATACAATAGTACTCTAGTAACCAGCTCTGTATTATTTGCATATGCTAGACATAGTAAACACCAACTTTTTTAAGAGAAGGTTTTTTTTTATAGAACAGGAATAAAAAGAAATAGGACTTTAAATCAATGAGCAGAGACTGAGGGGTCTATAAACAACATACAGAGCCATTCTCACTGCAAATTTCTGTGAATGTTGATTCTGTGCTAATGGAGGCTAAAACAAAATGCATTTTCCCTGTGCTCCTCAGCTCCATGTAGCGGCCATAATGTGGTATTTTCCAAATAGTACATTTGACCTGAAAAAAATATACACTAAGAACATTACATTTTGGCACAGAACAAAGAATCACAGGGTGAAAAGCTTTGCAATTTTTTTTTATAAATAAAACCATAATGACTAAATACACTGGGTAAGTGCTGCTGATCTAGACATTGGTGTTGGATATAAAGGGCAAAATGCTGAGTTCTAAAGGAGTCTAATAACCTTTTCCCCCAACACAGCAGTTGTCAGAAATTCTCTATCTCATACATAACTCCTAAGTTTCTCCTCTTACATAAAAGCCCCAGACATTCTGTCTTATATAGCCTTATTATAGTGCCTTTATTTTTCTCCAGGAGAAGTGCCAGTCCCCACCAGCAACTGACGTCTTATAAGAAAGCTTCTTGCTTAGTTGCCAATATAAGTCTCAGTGCTGTTTTAATCAGTGGTCATCAGGTATTTTATGTGACTATGCAGGGAAGGTAACTATGATATAGGATACAAGGATTTGTCAATAAATCTAGGATGATCCCACAATTAAAAGAGTTTGGAGGGACATGATTGCTTTAAACTATACCTTAAAATGAATGTAAAGTGGATATTGAAATTGCAAATTGAAAGTCAAATGAACAAATGTTTAAAATAAATATTAAAATAATCCTTTCACAAATTTGGGCTATTCAGACTGAATGTATTCAGACACAGTGTAAACAATGCAAAGGCAGAATTATATTTTTTTCCTGTAAATGTCAAGTTTGGCTCTGCCCCATCCAGTTTTCCAAGCCTTCTTATTGGTTTTTAATGTAATGACTTACCGCATTAATTAAATAGGAGGCTCCGGATGTAGTTGCTCAACATATAAAGGAAATGTCAAGATTTGTATTTAAATTCAACTGTTATATCTCTGGATTTACCCATCATTTTGACATGTGGTTTTCACTGAAGGTAACCTCTGCATTTTTTCATCAAATTATCAGTTTGAATTTCCACTTTACTTTAAATTGTGCACAAATCCAGTTTGTGCCGGGTGTTATGTTTGCCTGACTCTAACTGAAATGATAAACACATTTGCCATTTCTCCTTTGAATGTCATGTGCATTGCACTACAAAAGCTCTTGGTAACCTTTTAGGTAAATTTATCATCTTATTTCCTTTGACTGCATTTGACTGCGTTCTCTACTGGCTTTTAATGTACCTTTTTAAATAACAGAATTCATACTTGGGAAAAAGTTAACCTTATTGACAAGAAAATTAAACTATAATTAAACACTCATTTTTTTTGCATATATCTAGCAAGCAGTAGATATGTGCAAAATCATAAAAAAAATTAAAAAGTTAATACAAAAATGTAAAGGCTTACCTTTGTCACCACCGCTTGCTCCTGTCTGAAGATCTGGAGCTTCTCGAGCAGCATGATGGGGCGTCTGCATGCAGCCGTAAGTGTGCACATCGGTCAGACACCGTGGGACCCGAGCAGTCTGTGCTGGCTCAGAGACCGGCACCAGCAATACAAGTGGAAGGAAGATGATCGGTTTAAGAGGCATCACTTAAAGGTAAGTTCTTAAAGCAGCCTGGGGGTGACGAAAACATTTGTGACTTTAATGTCACATTAATGTTTCAGTCTTTGAAGAGTTAAAAGAAAATTAACAGACAATGGATTAGGAAGTTCTTCTTGCCTGTAGTGTTGTGAGCAAGGAATCCTTTATTTGATCTTACATATTCTGTCAAATTGTTTCTCTAATTTCTTTTTTTTTCCATTTCAGAGGGAGGCTCAGGCTCTGGCGATGGAGGTAGGCATTATGCTATAATTTGTTTGCTAGTTTATCAGTATATGTCATTTTATCTTGTGAAAAAACACCATATAATTGTTTAAAAAGAACTTCAGGAAGTAGTGCACTTACTGTATCTAAATGTTTCCTCTAACAAACTCCCACTGTAGTTACAACCGTCTGTATAAAACTGCTGTTTTTGGTAACCACATCCTAAGATGCAGAAATGTTTAAACATATACCATGTCTGGTGGCTTCCCTCCTTCCTCTGCTCCTTATTGCAAACAACTCATACAGAACTACAGAAAACCTGTTACCCTTGCGTCCCTAGAGATGTGAATCTGTACTTCAGCCACTAGATATAGCTGTGTATAGATCAAGTATATTATCTGAACCACCAATAGGAAAACACTTACTAAAGATGACATTTACAAAAACCCCTATTGTCTCCTCAGAGAGGATAGTTCCTTTTTTTAAATAAAAAAAACAACTATTTACCCTAGTTCCAGAACAGAAAGTAAAGGGGAAGCCAACATTTTGGTGATGTCATACACTTTAATGTCTATAAAAGGTCAATTTGTTATGCAAAACCGTTATACTAAAGGTTTTTAGGCTGTTCACTTTGCAAGGGGAATTTGCACTTTGCAGGAGAAGTTTCCCTTAGTAAATGCAGGGAAATTTCACTTTGCAAAGAATACCCAATCACATGCAAGTAAAGTGAAAAAAAAAACCTCAGCATTTTGCTTGCACGAGATTGGATAAGGGAAGTCAGCAGAAGTTCACCCCATTCACTGAACTAAGGGGAAACCTCCCCTGCAAAGTGCAAATTCTCTTGCAAAGTGAACAGCCTATTTGTCTTTAGTAAATCAACCTCATAAGTTTAATGATTAAAACTGGAAACTATGGATTTTTTTGACCCATTGTAAAATAAGAACTAATCTAAAACTTGTCATGATAGAAATATTGAAAGTTCCAATGCGAGCTTGTTTTCTAGGGTTCAGGATCCATGTTCTTGCAGTTGTTGCCATGAAAAACATGCACTGATCAAGATTCCTAACTTGACTGGTTTCAAACTTTTACTACTGTCTACTTTTAATTGGCGTCTTTGTTAAAAGGTTAACCCACACTTTCTGTTCATTTGAAGTTTCAAACAGAATTAGGAAGTGAGGCAACGTCTCATTACTTCCTGTCTATTTGATGGGTGTCAGACAGAAATAAAAAGTAAAGAAAAATCTACTCACTGTCTATTTGCTGGGTAGCTGTCTGGGTGACAGGCCAGATCATATAGATAATGGTAGCCTACCCAGCCATTGAACACATGCAGTTACCTACTGTGTGCAGGTTCAGGTGCAATAGCCAAATTTCCTTATGGACATAGTTACATAGTTACATAGTTACATAGTATTTGAGGTTGAATAAAGACATTAGTCCATCAAGTCCAACCTATTAGGATCTCATTCTAGGAGTACCCGTAAGCCTTTGGATTTTTTGCCCTGGGGGGCACATATATTCATCCATATATCCATCCACCCTGATTGTGTGCAACAGTGTCCACCTTATAGACCTTCAGTACCTCGGCTTTCGTTGGTGGCAGTGTGCATTCACCATGGCAGATGGCTGTAGCTCCTGGCAAGTTGTTGTCCAACTCCTCCCCTTCTCCACCCCCTTAACTTTAAACACTGAGATAAATATATTGGGGTGTATGGAGATTCCAGGGTTCCCCTTAGTGGGGTTATTAATGGGTTTGGGGTCACATGATATGGCAGCTAGTGTGGCCAAGTGGTTCCCTTTATCGGGGTCACTGCTGTGGGCAGGGTGGCAATGTGACTTTAGGTCACCTACTATTTTAAGGCATGCCTGTCTGACTGTGGATAGAGCTATGGTGGAATGCCAGAATTTTCTTTGCATGTTTTGCTCCTGCAAGAGCTGCAGCCACCAACTTTAAGGGCTTCTGCCCTAAGAGGAACAAGAAACCATTTTGGAACAAGACACCAGATTGAAATCCATGTGGCTGCCTGTAAATAATGTTGTTATTATTTGTACTACCATGCCATATAACTGAGTTGTTCAAAGCTGTGTAGGGGCCACTATCAGGGGCCGCCCCCTGGGCTGTCTTTTGTGCATCGTGCAACCTACTTCTACAGGGAACAATATACCCATTTAGTGATTATCTAAAGCGGATCTGTCCTCCAATGAGCAGAGAAAAGGATTTTATGAGTACAAAAATGGATCAGATGTTTTAGGTGGGTGCATAACAGCGATGTGAAGTGAACAGTGAGGATAAAAAGTACAGGGTTTAATGTGCCGGACACTGGAGTGAAACAAGTGGACAGCAGGATCAAGCTGCTGTGACAGCAGGTATTACAAGAAGATAGCAGAAGATCACTGTGGCAAAGTGTCTTATTGATCTCTGTGACTGTTTGCTAAAAACTCAGTATAAAATATGTTTATCAGTTAAATGTACAGTGACATTCAGAAATGTTAATTTTTGTAACTGATGATTACAGAAATAACATTCCATTATATACAATCATACATCATCACCAAACCAATGTTGAAAGCAGACTTCCCTATGTTTGTATAGGTTCAGCAAGCAAATTCACTTTACCAGATTAAATATATAACATATTTTGAATTAATTTGTAAAACATGACCAAATAACATAGCATCCAATTCATATGATTATACAACAATGACCAGGAAATTGTTGCATGCTACCTTTAAAAATGTTGTGTGAGCACACAAACCTGAAAGTGTCATTTTACACAGTTATGGATGTTTTATTACGTAACATCAGCAGACAATTGTTGAAAGGTATGTCTCCAAATGTAAATATCTTCATACATTACTAGTGTCACCTTGAGTTTAATTATGCAACATTGCCAGGCTTTTATTGCAAGCTGACTTTGTTGTGTTTTAAAAGCAAGGTAGTCAGCCCAATATTTATTTTCATCTGTAAACAGTTATATAAAATTCCCTTACAGTACTGTATATACTGCAAAACAATACCGGCGCCTTCAAATCCAAAAAGAGCTCAGCAGTAAAAATACAGCAAACACGATGGAGGCAGCTCCCACAGATTAGATGGACCACCAGTCTAAGAGAAAAGGAACAAAAGAGAGCGCCTCCATAGTGTCAAATTTTTATTTAATAGTAAAAAACACGCAGCTCTAAGGCTGTACTTACAACAGTTTGGTAGAATAAAAACCAGTAGAATAAGGTGAGAGGACCAGTGAAAACACCAGTAACCTCAATCCCTGTATTGCTAAATGGTTTACGCGTTTCTTGGTTTACGAGTTTACGCATTTCTTCCTCAGAACCAATCTGTTGATTGGTTCTGATGAAGGGGGCGTGCCCCAGAAACGCGTAAACCATTTATCAAGGTTCGAGGTTACTGGTGTTTTACATCGCTCCAGATTCTCCCTTCCAGGGGTTCCGTCCTCTCACCTTATTCTACTGGTTTTTATTCTACCGAACTGTTGTGAGGACGGAACCCCTGGCAGGGAGAATCTGGAGCGATGTAAAACACCAGTAACCTCAAACCTTGATAAATGGTTTACGCGTTTCTGGGGCACGCCCCCTTCATCAGAACCAAACAGATTGGTTCTGAGGAAGAAATGCGCAAACTCGTAAACCAAGAAACGCGTAAACCATTTAGCAATACAGGGATTGAGGTTACTGGTGTTTTCACTGGTCCTCTCACCTTATTCTACTGGTTTTTATTCTACCGAACTGTTGTAAGTACAGCCTTAGAGCTGCATGTTTTTACTATTAAATAAAATTTTTACACTATGGAGGCACTCTTTTGTTCCTTTACTGTATATACTGTAATTTTTTGTTACATATTTAGTGATGTTTCTATTAATTGCAGTAAATTCATCCTGAAAGAAATATATATGTGCTAACAACATGTGAAATTGTAACATGCGTAGGGCAAGAAGAAGGGTCACACCACCAACAGCAACCAAAATTTGGAATTGGCAGCAGCAAGACTTGGTCGTTGTTGCCATTTTTTCATCGAATAGTCAGCAGGTCCAAAATAAACATATTGTGTTAATGACTGGTTAGCTAGTTTGTTTTTCTACTTTCAAGAGGGAGACTATGGTGATGAACAACATAAAAGTTAATGTTACATATGAGCAAGGGTACTCATATATTCTACTCTTCTTCATAGTCTCTTCTTCATAGTCATTCTGTCAGCCTTCACTAATGCTCAGTGTGCAACAATTACAGCTGATTCCAGTCAAGTGATAATTCAGAAAGAAAAAAGGAGATATTAATGGCATTATCACAGGGCATGATGAATTTTCTTTGTGACAGAATACTTTTTAAATTTGTGTTTAAAATGTTAGTATGATTTACTACAGATTTATTCACCAGGAATCTGGCCAAGACCCATATTTCCAAATATTTGTGCCACAGTGAATTGCACATAATTCACTCATCACTACTCCTATTCTTTGGAAGTGAAATGATGTTCACACAACAAGCCTAAGCAAGAGGACTGCTCTGGCCATCTAAGCACACATTTGAAAACTTTAGCTGAAAACAGCATCTTTTTCCTGTGTAGGGAAAGTATAGTAGTCAATAACTAGAAACTCATTGTTTTCCTTATGGTTACATTCAAAATTCCAAACTACATTTTCATAATAATCTTTTGTTGCTGCTAAAACTGGCTCACTGTTTAGCTCTAGTAACCAAAATCTCCATCATCTGCAAAGGTAATGATGAAGAGGGAAGGACACGTGACGAAAAAACAAGGTGAAACAGAGCAACTTGTCTGGAATGTATGTTAAACTCACCTTCACTAAAGAAAGGACACACAAGGATGTACTTCTCTCCTCTCACATAGTTAGAAAGTTAACTGTATTAAAAAAAAAAAAGAGAGAGAGACTTTCAAGTTCAACTACTTGTAAACGCAAACAAATTTGATCCAAAACAAAATTTTCTGGGCAACCATGGGAGAAAAAAAACTCATATGGGTTGTCAAATCAGTTCCCTTTGAAAATATGACCATGCTATTCTTCATTACCTGTAACTGTAGATAATGTTCGTTTTAAGAAAATGATCCAATCTTTTTTTTAAATAACATTGTTTTTTCCATTGCTGCATTATATAGAAGGGCATTACAAAACGTTAAATGAACCTGTGGTTAAGCTCTGGACATTTAAGTGCTTACATATTCTTAACACACCATGACTGATATTTTAAACAAGCCTTCTCTCTATCTGCAAGCACTGTGGTGCAGTTCATCCTCAAGTTTCAGAGAAGATGCACTAAAAATCAGCATCTAGTCAGTTTCTCTGTCAGTTTTTGAGGCCGGCTCACTCTCCCAAACTCCTATCCTGATTTTACATTAGAATTATAGAAGGCTACCAAGTCACAACTGTGAGAGGGAGAAGGGGGAGATATGCTGCTTAGAAAAGTGAACCTGCTGTGAACTTTGAGCAGTGGCGGAACTACCAGGGTCGCAGAGGTCGCGGCCGCGACCAGGCCCTGGAGTTCGGCCACTTGGAGGGGGCCCAGGACAGGAGGAAGGGGCCACTGGTGACCGCTGATTACCAGTCCCGGGACCTCTTCCTCCCGTCCTGGGCCCTACATGCTTCACGCTGCTCCCCTCATCTTGTTCCGGGCGCAGCGTGAAGCATCATCCAGCCGGGCAGCAGCCAATGAGAGGGAGCGGTGTAATCCCCGCCCCCTCATCACACAGAACTGCCGCCGAGTGCCGAGATCCTTCATGGGATTCTTGCATGGGGCCCTGAGGTCACTAGTTACGCCACTGACTTTGAGGATGAATTGCTCCACAGTACCTGTATCTACAAAGGTCAGGGAGGACTAACCAGGTAAGGAGATCATAGCGGGGTCTCCTAACTCCTGATAAACAGAGTTGTGCAAATATCATGTTACTGTGGTTAGCCTAATTACTTGTTATCCACTAACCAAGTAGAATTAAAGTCTTTTTTTGGCATATATCTACTGCCAGTAAACAAACTTACCTGTGTCAGCGCCGCACGCTGCCCTTGCAGAAGTCTCGACTCCTGAACACTGTGAAAGGAGGAAGTGTGGTTAGGCGCATGCGCAGTACAGATCGGCGGAGGGGGAGAGGAGGAGAGCACTGCTGACACTGAATGGATCCACCAGGCAGCTGGGAGCGCGCGCGCACGCACAACAGACTCCGTGGGACCCAAGGAGTCTGCACTGGATTAGAGAGCACCAGCGCTGGAAGGACTTTGGAAAACGAGTGGGTGAAAGGACAAGCTGTTCGGCTCAAGAGGCACCACACATGGTAAGTCCTTAAAGCAGTATTGGGGAGGGGGGGACAATTTTAGCTTTCATGATGACTGTGCACTTTACTCTTTTAGTTAGTAAAGTACGTAGGGATTTTATGTTTCTAAGCAACATGTATAACATATGTGACTTTATTTAGTTCACCATTCAGTGGCAGGCTGCATATTCTGATCTCATTTACTGAGCTCCTGTTGCTTTTTATTTACCAAAGTCATATAGCCTTGATGTGAATGTGTGCAAGTGAGGATTTGAGAGGTGGATCAGGTGGCAGGCATTGGTTTATTGGTATCCTTTGCTAGCTGATTTTTCTGATTAGCAAGAAATTCACTATTTGATAATTGTTTTATGTTCATAACTTTTTTCATACAATTAATGATGTGATATTTTTATTGATCTTTAGTATAGCTGTAAATCAATGAAATGTGGGTGGGTTGCAAGCAACTGCTCTGTAGATAGTACCCGCCCAGGAATGGAGCAATGACGTAAGCACGTAACCAATCTAGTTCAGGAAACTACAAAGAGAAGGAAACCCAACCAGGAGCCATTTCTTCATAGGGAGAGCGGTGCATGGTCACACAAACAGAAAGATAAACAGGTGGGACAATGGACTTGTTTGGGTGAGAGGAACTAGTGGAAAAATTGACTATAAAAAGAAAAGGAGAATGTTTTTGCACAAGATAAGCTAGTAACTTGCTAATAGGATTCTAATCCACCTGGCAGAGATTCAGCTTTAAATTTTAGTAAGCCAATCAGTCTCAGAGACATCAGATGTCAGAGTATTGGTATTTTTGAGAACATAGCTCTCAATGTTCTTTTTGACTCTAGACAAAGAAGAGGTGATGAAGAACGTATCCAGTCCCTTAATACATCCAAAGCAATTTCACCCTTCATATACAATAGCCTCATCATGTATCCAAAGCAAACCTTATGGTGCGTCAGGTGCACCTTCATCCTACTTTCATCAGTTTACCAGTCCAGTGAAATATTATCCTACATCTGACAAAATATCATGAAACATCTACTAGGACAGGGGTAAACAACCTTGGCACTTCAACTGTGGTACAACTACAAATCCCATGATGCTTCTGCCTTTGGAAGTCATGTTTGTGGCTGTCAGTCTTGCAATACTTCATGGGATTTGTAGTTTCACCACCGCTGGAGTGCCAAGGTAGCATACCCCTGTACTAGAAGGCACTCTAAATCAAACATGATATGCTTGGTGGTATTACCTACTCCTAGCCAGCTAATTATCCACTGATGATTTTAAAGAGATGTATACAAGAATAAGATCAAAGCTAATGCTATTAAGCAGTAACCAAACTGTGGAATTTGTGCCCAAAATACAGATGGGCAGTTACCTAGGTCAGTCTGCATGCAAATGTAGCCTGCCTGGAAATGCCTGCTCCTCCAGAATGCTATCCACCCATCAAGACATTTTAATATTTGCATGACTTCTCCTACGAGGACTGGGGTGTTTTCAGAAAACGTGAATGTTTTATTCAGGTTCATGGTTCCAGACTTTTTCCTTTGAATTGTGTACACTATTTGGGTATAGTTGACTCTTTGTGGAATGTTGTACCATAAAAGGATAAGGGGGGCTATTTATGGTGGATAGACACTTGCATTTTCACCACAATTGTTGTTGAGATTCTCTATTAACTACTACAAACTGATGATAGAAAGCTATGGACATGTATGCATACATTTGCATTCTTTTAACATTTCTTTGAGTCCTTTAACATTCACATATAGAAAGCTGAAATACATGCCTAATTGCGTTATATTTTGCCTGTGAGTACGGAAGGGAGTTTAAAACATTACAATTTGTATTGTTTTGGCGTTTAGTAGTTTTTTTTTTGTAGGTTTCAAACCCTTGAACGGCTAGATACACAATCCTGCTCACAACTGTTTACCATAAATCTCTTTTCAGACGTAACAACTTCTTATTGGTTGGTAATGTTCAACACTTATGTTGTGGTATATTTGTTTTTTATTTGGTTTTATTAAAATGTTTATACTGTGTTTGTGTTTTTACTTTTGTTCTGACATTAATAATTTCTCTAATCATCTGGGCCCATTTATAAATGCAAATATTGTTCTCTGCTCTTTTTTATAGTCCTTTATGCTCTGCAGGACTATGAAGGAAAGTCAAGTCAAGCGACTTGGACTGTTCAAATAACCAGACTGTCCTCCTGTGGTTTGGTTTGTGTTCACATTCCTTTTATTTTGTGTTGTGGTAGCCAGGAACTCTAAGTCAACATAGAGAAATAACATTATTCATAAATTCACCTCAGTGCCGAAAACCAATTTCTTAGCCCAGGACAATTGTACGTGTGAACTGGTGGAAGGCAGCCACGCTTCAGACCAAAATAGAACTATAGAAAACAAAAGCCAGGCTAAGGCATCTTCCCTAGTATAGAAAACTCACAAAAGTAAGCATTAACAGGGCCATCTCAACTCCATGCTGCAACACTAGCACATAGCAGTGGGGTATGAAGACACAATCAATGTGTCTGTCATCATATATATATATTGTATATATGTATATATTACCAAAACTTTGGTAAGCCATATTGATTTATGTAATGACCATGCTTTGATATCCATCCTCTGCTATGAAGGTCCCTTTTCTTGTGGCGACTGATGAATAAACAAGAGACTTTGCATATTTAATAATGCGGCATGCTTTTGCAAGCCCATTGCGAACAAATGTTGCTGTATTGTTGATTGTACAGTATTACATCAGAGTGCTCTCCTTTTCATTTTTCAGACAGAAATCCTTGCCAGGAGGAGAGGATTTTAACCTGATGGGTAATACCCTTCCATACTTGTCTGCTAGACTTGTCTTGCCCTAACATTACAGAGTCCATCTTTATCAGAGTGTGGATCTTAATCTTCATTCTGTGCAATATAGTAAAGTACTACTGCATTGTGTGACCTGACCATTCCTATAATGCCAAGCTTGAACATAAGAATAACACTCTTGAACTTAGCCAGGAGACCTTAATGTTCCAAGCTTATTGTATGCACTAAACTATAAAAGAACTTTAAAAAAAAAAACAACAACACTTATCTTGGTGTTTTATCTATCTAAATGAAGTTTAATGTATATGATGCTAAGCTGCCCATAGTGACCCTTAAATTACACACACACACACACATCTATACACATACATTATTTTTCTTTCTAACTTCTAACCTAGCTAATAACTTATATGTCATTATTGTTTTTTTATTTTTTTTATTTTCTAACCACAGCTGGTCCCTCACAAAGACAGCTGCTGCAGGCCAGGTCATAGCTGTCCTGGTGTCCTTCTCTTCCACTAAGAGGATCAGCCAGCACAAGCTAGAAACTCCTCCCCAGAGAAGGAAGAGGAGGATGGTCTGTAGGAAAATTTCCCTCACCTTCCAGCCCACAAAAACTGAATGAGTAGAACTACACTAAAAAGGTGGGGTACTCAAACACCACATCCCATAAGCAATCATAGACCTTCAAAAACACCAGACTAGGATTTTTTTTTAGGTGTCATGCATCTATACATTACTGAATATGTATCTATTAGGTACATGTGTTTATTCAAATAAGTTTAATACGTTTCATACATTATAAAAACGGCATAGATACTGTCCATTGCTACTATTTTATACAGACCAGTACGTAACCTGCGATTTCTACCACTATTTTAAACTACCAAACAGGGGATGTTCCTCATTTTGCAAAAATGTCCTTTCTGTTGTGGCTATGGGACAGAAAGTACATTTTCCACAATAGGACACATATATTCCCAGTGATAGACTATTCTTTTCCCTATGAAAAATGTCTCAAAAGTTTAGCCCTTGGTTACACTTAAAGCAGAAGAGAGTTTGTTCACTTAGGAAAGTGAGTTATCACTGTTAGGGATGTCCCGATGCCACTTTTTCAGGCCCAAGTACAAGTACATCCCCTCATGTACTTGCCGATACCAATTACCGATACTTTTTCTTAAAGGGACAGGTGACTTTAAATGATCCATAGTACAACTACATGTTATGTACTATGGATCATGGTTTAACCTATTCATGTTAGCAGGGGAGAATTGTAACTCTATTGCTGGAGTGTAGTGGAGGTGTGTGCTGTATATATGTACTACATATACATTACACACGTCCAGTACACTATAGCAATAGATTTACAGCCAGCCCCGTCCCAGCTTCCCTTACTCACAGTTTCACTCCGATCCCCGTAGCCTCACGCGGTGCCTCTTGTAGTCGGCGCTGGGCAGGATCGCTGCATCGCATCTCGGTGCTCAGCTTGTGGGAGGCGCTCACAATTCTGCCCTGCTAACATGAATAGGTTAAATCATGATCCATAGTACATATACAGCACATACGTCCCGTACACTGCAGTAATAGTTACAATTATCCCCTGCTAACATGAATAGGTTAAATCATGATCCATAGTACATAACATGTAGTTGTACTACGGATCATTTAACCCATTCATGTTAGCAGGGGATTATTGTAAATCCAATGCTGCAATGTACGGAACATTTGTGCTGTATATGTACAGTACATATAGATATACAATTCTGCACTGCTAACATGAATGGGTTAAATGATCCGTACTACAGGGCTACATATCATGTACTACGGATCATTTAACCCATTCATATTAGCAGGGGATAATTGTAAATCTATTGTTCAGTGCATTCTATATGTAGTATATAGTACATGTACATATAGAGTGCCTGCAACAATACATTTACAATGATCCTCTGCTAACATGAATGGGTTAAATGATCCATAGTACAGGGCTACATACAGATCATTTAATCCATTCATGTTAGTATAATTGTAAATGTATTGTCTGCACTGTATTAGCAGTATATACTCTATATGTAGTATATAGAGTATATACTGCTAATACAGTGCAGACAAAACAACAACACTTATCTTGGTGTTTTATCTATCTAAATGAAGTTTAATGTATATGATGCTAAGCTGCCCATAGTGACCCTTATTTATATTGCTGTCAATAGCAGACAACTACATAATAGTAGCAGAGCATGTTCACTTTTGATTTTTTTTTTTTTTTTTTTGTGTGTGTCCACACTCAAATTTACCTTTTTCTTTTACCTTTCACTTATTCACTGTTGTAAAGGCATAAAGCAGTTCCATGGCTACAAGACGTCCTTGCTAGTACTTATTGAAGGACTGACAGAAAGGCATTTCAGCACACAGGCTCCACTCTACACACTAATGTTTTTCAGTCTCTAGCACTTAGCTTTGTCTGGTATAACTGTGTCCCTCTTACTAACAAGTATTGGTGGTGATTTTCAATACACAAACATGTTTCTCTGACAAAGCATGAAAAGTTGCTGTATTTGACAATTCCGGTGGTGTAAGAAATGAGACCGGTTTAATTTTAATGAATAAATATTGGGCAGTGGAAGCAGAAACTGCTTGCTTTTCTTACGTTTGGAACAACCACCTTCACAATGTATGCACACCAAAATTAGACATAAGGTGTGAATTTGTACCAAGCATAGGCCAACTTAATCTCTAATACACTCCCTCAAAAAAAAAAAAGTAAATATATTTAAAAAAAAGGTAGGCCAAACCAAAGGCTTTGGGCATTGGTGCACATGAGTAGAAACGCATCACCTCACTTATGTGCTAGCTATGCTGTGGCCATTACTAGGCCCATACCAGAAGTGCTGCCAGGATGCTGTGGCCATTGTT
>NW_017307739.1:258753-299025 GCF_000935625.1 Nanorana parkeri
TTTATATTTCTTTAAAAAAATGGGTAATTTGTTGTGTTTTGGGGCATTTAATTAAATTTGTCACTAAATTTTGGGGTTTAATAAGGAGTTGCGCTAATATTGCGCAACATAAAAATTTTCAACTACCACCATTTTATTCTATAGGGTCTTGGCATTCAGAAAATATATAATGTTGGGGGGTTTTACGTCATTTTCAGGCCTAAAATGTGGAATATAACATGGGTGCAAAAATTGAAAAAAGGGCCTCAGTCATGAAGGGGTTAAACAATCACTTTTGTGATTTTATAAGACCTTGGCTAGGTGATTTGTCACTTACTTAAGGGATCAAGGTAAAGATGTGCTGCATGAAAACCTTCAACTATATCCCCCTGACCATCCTATTTTAAAATGTGTCCTTGTGATTTGTCATTCACTTCGGTGAATTATAATTCAGTAAAATTAACATTTACTAAACACTTATTAAAGAAATAGATAATACCCGAGGGATAAAGAGGACATTGCTATCCGTCTCTGCCTGTTTCTACACTGAGGCATTTTCATGGCGAGCTTCCTATTATGGCTCATCCTGAAAATATGTCTCTTACTGTGTTTAGCCACACATAACTCTATCTGCCTTATGGAACACACATAGCACTGCAATTGTAGAATAGCTAGTCTACCGACTGTATGTCTGTGCCCTCCAGCATGTTTGTTCTTTTCCCCCTACCATTCCCATCGCCCAGCCCATTCACATACATGGCCAGGAATACCAAGCCATGTAAACAAAGGGGCAGAGATAGTGGTGACATCATTGCCCAAATATGGGCATGACCATATGTAAAATTGAAATAATAAAGGCTGCACTAACGTGACACCTAAATGAACACAGACATACATAATGTTTAAATCTATAAAACATAAGCTGCTGTGTGACCTCTAAACAGATAGTGAATGTATTCTCAAATCACAGCGCTAAGTAATACTAATCCCTATGTGTTACACTCTTCCAATTAATGTATGTGTAAATAACAATAAAAATGATAAGTAGTGTGAAAGACAAAAAACCCAAAGCAAGGAAATGTCTGCAACGTGCTCACAAACACCTTATTTGAAGAAAAACAAACAAACAGTATTTTAAATTCAGTCCCAGTGTTTATGTAATCTTCAGAACTTTTCTTAGCATTACATTAGTGCTAATGATAGTGAATTCCAATGTACCCTTCAGGTATAGCACACACTGGAACCAATGTGACCTAGTGCAAGTATACTCCAGTCATAGCAAGCAATCCACGTTGATATTATCGCTCAGATAGCTTCTCAGCACACAGACAGGATGAATGACATCAGTGTTGAAATAGTGACTCTTTCAATATTTCCTCATTAACAGGACAGTAAGGGACATCATAGCATAAAACCATTTATTAAACAAATCAATAAAAAGCAGTGCACTTACATTTAAAATAGGACAACTGAGCACGGACACCTGCACCCACACGGATGTGCAGTTCGGGTGAGCGTACAGTGGCGTACTTCCATAGAGAAGAAGAGGCTGCTGCGTACAATCACACGCAGCACCTGTCCTTCCCGGGAGAGGCCCGATTTGGCCGTGCACGCCGCACGGATCTGAATGAGCCTACAATTAGCTGTGTGAATAAGGCCTAAATTGTTTGCTTTTTTTTTTTTTTTTTTAGAGTGCAGTTGTGTTTACTTTTTAACTTTTTATGTGGTATATTCCTTGGCTATTCTTATTTGGTAATGAGTGTGCCCTCTGTACACCTGTGCTTTGGCCAGATAAATCACTAATAGTCTAGCAAATAAGGCCATAAAACTAATTATCTATTGATTTTGTAAAACAGTAGATAGGGTCTCAGTGCACTTCCGATACTGATAATTTTGTTAAAAAAAATTTAAAAAAAAGACACCAAAAAAAGTTATTTAAAGAAAATATCAGACAATCTGTCCAAGCAACATGAACACATAGTTACATAGTTAGTCAGGTTTAAAAAAAGACAAAAGTCCATCAAATTCAACCTATAGTGATATGAAAAGAAAAAAAAAAAAAGAAGAACAGAACACTATGCCCTCAATTACCCACCGTTGATCCAGAGGAAGGCAAAAAGCCCTATAAAAACAGTTCACCTTTAGACCTCTGTATCCTGTGGTAAGTAGAGAGAAGCTTGGCTAACAGGCTCAAAACCATGGGCTGGATTTTAGGAATGGGATTAAAAAATTTGGATTGTGCTTTTCTGGTTTCAGGGGTCACAATCTGAAGCAACCACATGACTGGGGATTAAAAAAAGTTAGGAGGAAAGCCCAGTTACATGATCTGTTAAAGTCATTTACACATTGTCCACCAATCATGCAGTGTGCCATATTCTGCCTATGAGAGAGAAGTGGTAAAAAGTGCATATGTCAAATACAATGCATGTATGTGATATACCTATACTTCTGCTGCAGAAGCATTTACAAACATTTCGAGTGCCAGTTTCAGAGCAACTGGAGAAATTCCACACATGCATTTACAAATGTTTAGTGCCTACTATCGGTACCAATGGAAAAATACATTGGCTTCCACATATATGAGTGGCAGGTGTTTCCCCTATAGCGAATGTGTGCACCTGTATGTTTTCATGGCAGAGGTGGGGTTTTTTCAAACATGGCACTTGTATATGTTATGCCTTTATTAAACCAGGGACAATGTAAAAAAGGCTATAGAGGACATTTGTTGCAAGTGTTTGCAGTCTACACTGACAATATAATGAAATAAGCCAGTTTGTTTTTTCTAAAATTATGCACTGGAAAGGAAATAGAGCAATATTTTCTTCTCTTATTTTGTGTATGTCCTCATTACATTGATATAACATATTATGGGTAATGATCGCATGTGTCTTTCTGAATAATAGAATGTTAATTAAACCCATCCTTTTTCATTATCAGTTGACCGGTGACTTAATTAGTTCTGTTTATGCTTGTGCATTTTTGTCTCTGTTAAACACTTGCTACATCTGTCAATTTTTCAGAATGCTTCCACTCCACTTTATTACAATATTGACTGACAGGTCAGCCTACAAAAGGCATGGTACAAAGAAAAGAATGGTTGTCCTGACAAATTCTTAAGTTATGCTTTTAATACTGCTAAATTGGACAAAAACACTGCACAGTCTCAGTTTTCCTCACTGGCAAATTATAATTAAAATGGCTGGAAGCTGTAATGCTGAATGATTTGAATTGCACAGTGAAAATCTCTATCATTAATGGTACTGAGAGGATTACATGAAACCAAAATAGAACACATTTTCCTCAGTAGAATGACAGGGGCTCACTTGTCATCAAGTATTAAGCTTTGATTATGCTTTATTCATGCAAAGTATCATACAGTCTATGAATCATAACCAATTTTCACTTGCTTCATGAAATGTTTGCTGTAAAGAAAATATTGTAATAGAAAATGTCATGTTCACTCAGAGACTATACATTAAAAGCATACATTTTACATATACAAAAGCATATCAAAATACAGAAATCAGGAGATTGTTTGAATTTGTTTTGTTCTTCGCCAATAATGATTACCAAATGTGCTTGGGTTCAGTGCGCAGGCCATTTGTCAATCAAATTGTAAATCTTGAAAATTGCGAGTTAAAATCTGTACCCCATTGGGGGGGGGGGGGGAAATCTTGAAAATCAACTCTGGCCATTTTCAAGGCTAATAGGCAAGGGATTGTCAAACAAAAGGCATGTGGAGCTGGGCACTGCTTACTGGAAAAGTTCCATTCAGCAGGGGAAGGGTTCTCCCTTTTTGCAACTTCAAGGGTGGCATTGGAAAAACACCAGTCCTTTCAATGATATGCTTAGGAAAACACTACCAAGCTCATGGACTGAAATTGTATTGTAATTGTACTCCCTCCATTTTGTAAAGCGCTGCACAAAGTGTTTGTGCTATACAAATGCTGTATCCTCTCCTACTAGATTGCAAGCTCTCACGAGCAGGGCCTGCCTAACCCTCCTGTATTGAAATTGTATTATAACTGTATTGTCTCCTTCCATTTTGTAAAGAGCTATAATGATAATTAGTGATTGTCGCCATGTTTGCACTGTACCTTGTGGGCCCTGATTGGCTAAAGCCTTGCATCTGACCAGACAGGTCAGGTGCAAGACTTTGCCCAATCAGGGCACAGAGAATTGTGAGAGCCATGATTGGGCAAAGTCGTGATGACTCTGCCCAATCATGGCTCACCTGTTACAACTGTAAACAGTTCGGCGGAGCTGGCTGTCACTGCTAGTTCCGCCCAATTGTTTAAAAGTTGCCGGAATCTGTCAAAATGCCATTCTGTGGTGGGTGTTCGTCGCAGTGACGGGACGACAGTCGTAATTTTTTGGGGGTTTTATTTCTATTTTTTATTGTGTCGGGTCGTCGTTGTCATGGACAACGCTGGACTTCATGATTGACGCTGGATTACGTCAGTGGATTCATTTTTTTAAACAGACTAAATTAAATAAAAGGATTTTTTCAAAAGTGTGGGCTCTTTTTAAAAACTTTTATGTAACCCTTTCGTGAATGGGTGGCGGTACAGGTACCCCTTACTCATTCACAAGGGGGGCTGCAACTGGGTGCCCCTTCATTAAAGGGGTGCCCTGATGTGAATGCGCCCCCTGCCCGCACCCCCACAACCAACACCCCAGGGCTTGTGGGGAAGAGGCCCTTGTTCCCATTGGCACGGAGACAAGGTGCTTTTCCAGTGGTGACCCTGAAAAATCACCTTCCTAGTGCCAAAGGCATGTGGCCTGGTATCACAGGGAGGGGGGCTCGCTCGTCCCCCTTTCCTGCCTCGCCAGGCCAGTGCTCGGATCAAGGGTCTGGTATGGAATTTTAGGGGGGACCCCCCATTCCCCCCCCCCCCTCCCATTTTTGGGGGTGGGGTTCCTCTTTAAAATGCCTACCTGACCTTATGGGCCTGGTATGACTTAAGGTGGAACCCCACACACTTATTTGTTTTTTACATGGGGTCCCTCCTAAAATTCCTACCTGACCTTAAGGGTTTGGTATGACTTTTGGGGGAAACTCCACATTTTTTTTTTAAATGGGGTCCCTGCTAACATTCCTACCAGACCTAAAGAGGCTGATATTGTTTGGAAGGGGGAACCGCACGCTTTAAAAAAAAAAAATCATTTTTTTTCTTTATAAATGTCCATTTTGCTGCAGCAGGCTCTATACATCGTACAGATGTGCCACTTTACAAACAGTTTAAGGGGACCCCCAGGCACAATATTTAAAGGAATTTCTTATTTTAATTGTTACCTTTTAAGTGATGTTTAACATTTTTTTTCCATTGATTCATGTCCCCCAGGGCAGTACCCGAATCTCCATACCCTTTTTATGGCCAATAAATTGCATATAAGGCTTCAAATTGGGGACATTTGATTTTCAAAGTTCTACCCCCATAGACTTGCATTGAGTTTGAGTTTAAATTCGTACCTAACAGGGGAGTGTTCGGCTCATCACTAATGATAATAATAGCAATAATAATGATAATAATTGACAGTCCACTAAACCTCGTGCTGGCATCACATAATATATGTGTAATTTATTTTTTTACTGCTTCATTTGAATATGGCAGCAGCAGCACCCCTATCTAATTCAGCATTCTAACTAGGAAAAAATGTTTCAGGTAGTTTTGGCTGTAAATTAAAAATTTAGACTTCAGTAAATGTTTGGTAGAAATTGCCCAGCATCATGAGTATACAAGCACTTGAATAGCCACATTAAATGAGCTCTGAAATGTGGGCCTGTGTTGCCAACGGGACCATTGAGGTCTGCAGCCTCTTCTTGCAGCGTCTCAGCCGTGGTAAAAGTACCAGCCATTTGGGTACTATATTCATGAGAAAACATAAACAGGACTATGCACCAATAGTTTGATGGGAGCAGCACCTGGTTGGCAGCAAAAGGCCGGCAAAGACTAGGACCTTTAGTACCCAAGGCAAAAAGTTTTTTAGCACTCTCCCTTCTGCTGAAGAGCACAAGGCAGCTGGCTTTTTGGCAGCAGCCTTGCCCGCATGCCTTTTATTCTTTGTTTCTTACTTTTCACCCCCTCCTGAATATGCACCATCTGCATCCACTGCAACATCTGTGGCCTCAAGCTATAGGGAGAGAAGTCTATCAAAGGGTATGAGAAGCTTACATTAGGGAACATCAAATGGGGAAGGAGGTCAGCATGGGGCCACACTGATTACTGCCAAGTAGGTTTGAACCTTGCCCTAAGTCTTCTAACCCCACCCGCCATCTCCAGCAGCATCTGTAACCAGGTTGGTATTCCTTCTGCAGCTGCTGGAGTTGAAGATAAAACTGTCCCCTAGTCACACCCACACCCAGCATCTCAATGCCATCTTGGCAAAACTGCTGATTGTACAGCTGCTCCCATTAAAGCTGGTGGAGTTGGTCCCCTTCCACCAGTTTATGGCCTGTGTTGCACCACAGTTGTAGGTACCCAGTTTCCATTTTTATGCCCAGAAGGCTATCCATGCCCTCCACTATCATGTGGAAGGTAATGTCTTTGTGTCGGTGAACAGACACATGGTCCAGCAAGCATGGACAGGGACATTACATCTCCCTTTCATGCCACTAGGTGGCTAGGAAGGATGCAGAATGGGGCATACCACTGGAGCTGGTGGTGCCACCTTATGTTTTACATCTTGGTGATGGTCACAGTGCAGTCACCTCTTCCCCTTCCTCCTCAGTGGCCTCATTAAATGACTCCTCAGAACCACCAGTCCCCCACAAGTACCCCAGAGCCTATGCAATGGCCCTAGTAAAACACTAACATGTTGTTGTGAAGCTGGTATGCCAGAGATTCTGGCTGTTCTCTTGAGGATCAGGATGAGGGAGGTCTTACTCCATGCCAGCTTGTGCCAGGCAAGGTCATGTGTGACAATGGCCAGCCTTTGCAAGTGAAGGTTCACACCCATCCATTTCCTGGCACATGTGCTATACCTGATGGTGCAGTGCTTCCTGGTTAGGTACTCCAGCTTCCAGAATTTCCTGTGGCAGGTCAGAAGAGTGTGTGGCAATTTAATATACTCATACCCAACAAATGTTGTTTGGTCAAAATGCATCAGCAACACAAGCTGCGTCCAGGGGCGTATTTACCGCGAGGCAAACTAGGCGTTTGCCTAGGGCGGCACCCTCCATCGAGGCGGCTGCTCCGCTGGTGCCGCGGTATGCAAACGCCTAGCGCCGCGGTTCAGAGATAATCAACTGGACACCGCCGCAAGCTGCCCTCCTCGGCCCCGCAAACCGCCGTCCGCGTCCCCGCAAGCCGACGTCCAGGTGTTAGTAGGGTGTTAGTAAGCCACCGGCCGCGTCCCCACAAGTATATGTGGGAGTATGGGATAATGAAAGGCTCTGGGGAGTTGGGTTTAAATTCAGCATTCTAACTAGGAAAAAATGTTTCAGGTAGTTTTGGCTGTAAATTAAAAATTTAGACTTCAGTAAATGTTTGGTAGAAATTGCCCAGCATCATGAGTATACAAGCACTTGAATAGCCACATTAAATGAGCTCTGAAATGTGGGCCTGTGTTGCCAACGGGACCATTGAGGTCTGCAGCCTCTTCTTGCAGCGTCTCAGCCGTGGTAAAAGTACCAGCCATTTGGGTACTATATTCATGAGAAAACATAAACAGGACTATGCACCAATAGTTTGATGGGAGCAGCACCTGGTTGGCAGCAAAAGGCCGGCAAAGACTAGGACCTTTAGTACCCAAGGCAAAAAGTTTTTTAGCACTCTCCCTTCTGCTGAAGAGCACAAGGCAGCTGGCTTTTTGGCAGCAGCCTTGCCCGCATGCCTTTTATTCTTTGTTTCTTACTTTTCACCCCCTCCTGAATATGCACCATCTGCATCCACTGCAACATCTGTGGCCTCAAGCTATAGGGAGAGAAGTCTATCAAAGGGTATGAGAAGCTTACATTAGGGAACATCAAATGGGGAAGGAGGTCAGCATGGGGCCACACTGATTACTGCCAAGTAGGTTTGAACCTTGCCCTAAGTCTTCTAACCCCACCCGCCATCTCCAGCAGCATCTGTAACCAGGTTGGTATTCCTTCTGCAGCTGCTGGAGTTGAAGATAAAACTGTCCCCTAGTCACACCCACACCCAGCATCTCAATGCCATCTTGGCAAAACTGCTGATTGTACAGCTGCTCCCATTAAAGCTGGTGGAGTTGGTCCCCTTCCACCAGTTTATGGCCTGTGTTGCACCACAGTTGTAGGTACCCAGTTTCCATTTTTATGCCCAGAAGGCTATCCATGCCCTCCACTATCATGTGGAAGGTAATGTCTTTGTGTCGGTGAACAGACACATGGTCCAGCAAGCATGGACAGGGACATTACATCTCCCTTTCATGCCACTAGGTGGCTAGGAAGGATGCAGAATGGGGCATACCACTGGAGCTGGTGGTGCCACCTTATGTTTTACATCTTGGTGATGGTCACAGTGCAGTCACCTCTTCCCCTTCCTCCTCAGTGGCCTCATTAAATGACTCCTCAGAACCACCAGTCCCCCACAAGTACCCCAGAGCCTATGCAATGGCCCTAGTAAAACACTAACATGTTGTTGTGAAGCTGGTATGCCAGAGATTCTGGCTGTTCTCTTGAGGATCAGGATGAGGGAGGTCTTACTCCATGCCAGCTTGTGCCAGGCAAGGTCATGTGTGACAATGGCCAGCCTTTGCAAGTGAAGGTTCACACCCATCCATTTCCTGGCACATGTGCTATACCTGATGGTGCAGTGCTTCCTGGTTAGGTACTCCAGCTTCCAGAATTTCCTGTGGCAGGTCAGAAGAGTGGGTGGCAATTTAATATACTCATACCCAACCAATGTTGTTTGGTCAAAATGCATCAGCAAAACAAGCTGCGTCCAGGGGCGTATTTACCGCGAGGCAAACTAGGCGTTTGCCTAGGGCGGCACCCTCCATCGAGGCCGCTGCTCCGCTGGTGCCGCGGTATGCAAACGCCTAGCGCCGCGGTTCAGAGATAATCAACTGGACACCGCCGCAAGCTGCCCTCCTCGGCCCCGCAAACCGCCGTCCGCGTCCCCGCAAGCCGACGTCCAGGTGTTAGTAGGGTGTTAGTAAGCCACCGGCCGCGTCCCCACAAGTATATGTGGGAGTATGGGATAATGAAAGGCTCTGGGGAGTTGGGTTTCTTTTTTGCTTGTCAGTGGCTCCTGATTTAGGACATGTCCAATGGCTTGTCACCATTAGAAGGTGACCAGAATAGTGAGCCACGTTGAGGCAAACATTTGCAACATTATTTCTGTGGTGTTCCTGTTGGAACACACACTATATGGTGTAAAAGACTGGGCACTACAGGCCTCCATCTCTGTGTGGTAGAGGCAGCAGAAGTGTGGGGATGATTGCAGCGCAGTTACCCCCTCCAACCCCTTTGTGCACTAGTGCTCAGTAGCAGTGTTATTTAACCACTTACCCCATTGGTGGTCAGTGGCAGTGTTTTTAACCCCCCCACATTGGTGGTCAGTGTTTGTCAACTCCAATATCGGTGACAGTGTTTTTTTGTAAACCCCCCCCAGCATTAGTGGGCAATGCAGTGTTTTTTTAACACCCCCTCTCACATTGGAAGCCAGTGACCGATTTCTTTTTTTTGATCCACCAACCCCCTCCCCCCATCCACACTGGTGGTCATTGCATCGCCAGTGAAATTTACCTTACCTGATCACATATTTCTCTCTCTCCACACTTAGGGTATGACTATGTTTGTACAGTCAGGTGGAGATCGCCCACTAAATGAAGTTAGTTCCCCTTCTTACACAATCCCCCCAAAATGTAAAAATAAATAAAAACACCCACAGCCTGACAAAGTCTTCTACGAAAAAAAATGTAAACAAATGTTCCCTGATGACAACAAACATGTCATCCTGCGATGCACATCTTCGTCTATCAGGGCAGCCTGCTGCCTGACAATGTACATTTTTAGTTTTTAGGGTTAAACACTGTATATTAGCATCTTATTTAAAAAAATATACTGTTCAACCTTGTGATTCCAAGTTTAAAACAAAACATAATTATATTTGTGTGACTAGTCCATACAGGGATTTTGCCACAGTGGTTTTTTTAATTTACATCCCATCAATTTCTTCAATATGTTAAACTGATAAGGTCAGTGTATGTGTAGACAAGGGTTACATATTTAATATGGTTGTCTATTATGTCATTCCTCTCAGAACTTCTATAGTTTTGGTCCAGCAGAAGGCAAAACAAGCCTGTTTTTGCACCTGTTGCCATTTTTGCATCCCCCCTTAAGGTATGTCACATTAGTTACCTGGATAAAAGTATAGCTCTACATCCAAATAAATTGATGTGCTGCAGAGAAGCTATTAAACACCCTCTGTGTAAACCATTATTAAAAAGAAAAATGTAGTACTAGGTAATTTCCTAATTATCCGTAATATATTTCTAATGACCTGCCAATATGTTAGAACAAGAAATCTGAATAGGTCAGGGCCCCTTTACTGTTAGGTCTATGGAGTTTGTTTGGTATTAGTAAAATTATCACATATAAAAATGATATACATGAAAAGAAAATGCTATAAATACCTTACTGGGAATGGTTACTTATGAATATTGCAATACATAAAATAATTTAGGCAATACAATCATTTTGATGAGGTTCATACCACTGGTACCTAAACATGCTACAAATACTGAATATCAGCTTTAGCAGAACTATTAAGGGATGTACATTCTAATTAACCATTAGTCAAGGCTTGCCTAATGCTACTCTAGAGAAATCTTGGAGGCATGCAATGGGATGGAAAACTTAACTAGGTCAGAGTGGAAAGGAGGATTTTGGGAATAGTTGTGCATGAGGCCAGTAATAAAACTGGGGAATGTTGACTGCATTGAAGGGAAAGCATTGCGAGTTGAATTCTGTTCTCATATTGAATGGTAATCAGTTAAAATAATTACTGGGAGGATCGGCATATGAGGAGCGTTGAGAAGCATAGTTAGGGCATAGTTATCATAATAGATTGTAGATTGTTTTGTAAAAGGGGCCTCTTAGTGACCATTATAGAGCAAGCAAGAACCAAAAATTCTAAACCTACAGTTGATCAAAAGGGATTCCATTAATGTGTTGTCTAGGCAATTGGATAACTTCCTAGATTGACCCTCTACAATTTTATTTCTTCCCAATATTAGTATGTGTTCAAATTCTGTACATTTTAAAAAACCCCTCCCTTTTTTGAATCAGTTCCACATTTTCACAACTCTAACAATACAAAATTATTTTATGTGCAGAAAAACTCTACCTTGTGTCTTTTGCATTGACCCTACATTTAACAAGTTTGCACAAATCTTACTATATGTATCACTTATGTATTAATAGGAGATCATATCCTTTCTTTTTCTAATACAGGGTAAAGTAAGAGAGGTATTATAGTAGTCCTACCTTGTTTCTGTTGTCCCGATACAGAAGGGTGAGTGAGCGATGTCATACTAGGACTTAAAGTGTTTTACTGGCAGAAGGTAAAAATAAAGAAAAGAAAAATAAAAGCAACCACCGCATCTAAGAACTAGTAAGCTGCAGTACATTATGTTTTTATATTTTGGTCTAAATATACCTTAATCCCTCCTTCCTCTGCATAAACTCACCTTTTCTTTGTTCCTCTGCCACTGCCTTTAGTGTTTATGAGTGAAGTGAGATACTTGTCACTACTGGGTATGGTTTAGCATTTGACTCAGTCCCCCTTCTCCCATGCGACAGCATTAGCCTTATGATTGGCCAAGTGCTGTTGCATGGAGTCAGGGAAGGGGTCCATAGCCCTGTATAAGCTCTGGCAAATTGATTTGGTCCTGTAGCCAAACAGAGCGACACAGGAATGGGGAAAGGTGATTCCATTCTGATGGGGAGGTGGGAAGGCTAGTTGACCCTATTATTTTGCCGTGCATGGAAAAAGGAAAGGATCTGTTTATTTTCCTTTCTCCAGTGTAAATAAATTAAGTTCTACTAATTTTTCCTTATAAACAATATACGCACTGTGCATACAAATAGTGTTTACAAGAAACAAATTAATTACTTCAAAACACTATACACAGAAAAAAAAAACATCTTTTACATATAGGCATATGTAAAAGAAAAAGTTAAAAAGTTTTTCTCTTCATCACTCTTTAACAAGTCCCCTATGTAATAGCACAATGTTTGTGACTTCTCTTTAAGGTGACATTAGGGGTCTATTAGACAGCTAATGTAACCTATGGACCCCATAGAAGCTTCTGTGGCATTCAGGAGTGTGTTTAAAAGTATGTTCTGCCACTGCTGGTAGCCTTACATTATTGGCAGCAAAAAGGGTTAATACAAGAAATTATCTTGTTTGCTCTAGAATCTGCAGATTGGCATTTTTTTCTTGTTTTGAAGTCTATGATTTACCAGGGGCTACCATATCCTTCTCAATCAGTGATTAACTTATTTCATCACTGTTTTACACTCTAAAGATTGTATAAAACCTATACCTTTTTTGCCCCATGTGCAGTTGCCAAAATTGTATCCAGGTCATCTTGTAGGATAGTATCTTACGAGAACTGTATTCTAACACACAGTTTGTTTTGTCAAATACAAACACAGCAATTGCCCTTTTAATCCCAAATTATATGTAATTTCTGGAATGTATATATGAATAAAGAAAAGTAATGGTCTTAAAATGAAACCTTGGGGTACACCACTTACAACCTTAGATCATTCAGAGTGTAAGTCATTAATCATGACTCTCCTAATGCATTTTTTATGGCAGTTTTCTATCCATTTATTGAATTGGACTTTCTGAGACTACAGATCTGAACCTGCATATCTTAACTTACACATTAGCCTTCTGTCAAATGTTTTAGCAAATATAGTTCACCAACAGCTATCCCTATATATAGGTTTCCACATGCTGCCTCATTAATAGGAAAGTAGATTTGTTTGAGAACTTACCTGTGCCTAACCCAATATTGGCTATTGGTTATGGTATTTTTAATGACTAAAAAAAAAAACCACAAGAGCTCTGTGGTTTCTCAAGCCCTGATTTGGCTATTCATAGCTCCCATAATTGGTATGGCTACAGGCTGTACTTTTTTAATAAGTGGTATTACAAATGGTAAATGGTGTAGGTGCTACCTTTTTATGTTTCTCTTACATGTACTTGAGGAAGTCTTTCATCCTTCTCTGGATAGCAGCCTCTCCTAGCCATTTGTTGATGAAGATTCTGCTTTAGTTCTCCGATGGTCTACACAGGCGCTGGGGTTGTGTTAATTGTTGATATTTTTAATAGTGGTTTGTCTTGGGTTTATTTACCAATCCATTAAATATATTCTGTACAATAGAAGTTAAACCTGTAGGACTGCAGTTAAGTGGGTGAAAACCTTGAACCCTGCTAATAGGTATCATGTTTGCAATTTGTCCATCCATTGGTACTAAGTCAGTCAATAAAGAGTGTCTAAAATTAGAAACAATGGCTTAGAAATAACTAAGCTCAGCTCTTTAAGGAGTCATAGGTGCATTTCAACTGGAATGGCTTTATTCATGGGTGCTTTGTTCATACATCCCATATGATGCCTGCACTGGCTTTCAATAGCCCAAAGGATCAAATTCAAAATATTAACAACGACTTACAAAGCCATCCACAACTTTGCCCCCGTCTATGTCTCAAACCTTGTATCAAAGTACCACCCTAACCGTCCTCTTAACTCTTCCAAAGACCTCCTGCTTTCCAGCGCCTTCATAAACTCCTCCCATGCTCGCCTCCGGGACGTCTCTACCAACCTGTCCGTCTTTCTCCTATTCCGACTGCCTTTAGGCGAACCCTTAAGACTCATCTCTTCCGGGAAGCCTATCCCACCTCAACCTAACCACTCAACCATCACGTTCTCAAACAATTCATCCCCACACAGCTACCTCCTCATGTATCACTTGTCTTCTTTATATTGTAAAGCGCTGCACAAACTGTTGGTGCTATATACATCCTGTATAATAATAATAGCAACAACAACAACAACAACAATAACAATACATACCCAATTCCCAAAAAGTTGTGACGCTTTGTAAAGTCTACATAAAAACAGAATGCAATGATTTGCAAATCTCAAACTCATATTTTAAATCACACTAGAAAACATATCAAATGTTTAAACTGAGCAAATGTACCATTTTAGGGGGGGGGGGTACATTTTGAAATTGATGGCAGCAACAGGTCTCAAAAACGTTGGGGCAGGACCATGTTTACCTCTAAAACCTGGATATATATTTCTGCATTGGTGGTGGCTTTCCAGATGTGCAAGCTGCCCATTCCATATGCACTAATGCACCCTAATACCATCAGAGACACATTCTTTTGAACTGAGCACTCATAATAAGCCAGAAGGTCCCTCTCATCTTTAGTCAGGAGGACACAGTGCCCATGGTTGCCAAAAAAGAATGTAAAATTTCGATTTTTCTACCACAGAACAGTTTTACACTTTCAACAGAACATTTTAAATGAGCTTTGGCCCAGAGAAGATGGCGGCGTTTCTGGATCCTATTCAGATATGGCTGCTTCCTTGCATGATAGAGCTTTAACTTGCATTTTTGGATGGTATGGAGAACAGTGATTTTGAAAGTATACTTGAGCCCATGCAGTGATCTTCATGACAGAATCATGCTGGTTTTTAATGCAGTGCCATCTGAGGCACTGGGAATTACGGCAGGGGCGGACTGGGCCAGGGGGCAGGGTGGCAATTGCCCCCCGAGCCTCTCTGATGCCTTTGCAGACGGCCCCCGCCGCAAGCACTTCTCTCCCATCTCCCCTGCAGCAGCAGAGCGGTCAAGAGGGGAGAGCCATCTGACACTCTCTCCGATCCAGTAAGACAGACCCAACAGCCCCTCAGCGCCGTGCACTCTTACTGACGACATTGGTGATTTTACCCTCTGCCTACTGACAGAGCCGCAAACCGCAGCAGAGAGGCTCTCCCAACATCTCCACACGGAGCCGCCAAGGCTCAGCCTGGCCAGCTGAGACCTGGCAGCACTCGTCGGTCACATCCAGTGCCCAGTACGTTTAGAGCTGCTGCAGTCTGATGCTGTCCCTAGCCCACAGGTTCTCCCCTCCAGCCTCTCTCCCGGCGCTGCATTTTTCAAGCGAATCATTTCCCCATCAGCAACTACTGTCTCAACCATCACGTTCACCAAAAAGTGAGTCACCTCTTTTTTATGATCATTTTTCATGTTTTTTTGAACTTTATGTATTACACCTAAACCAAAGTTGTATAGCCCAAGGGTAGTAGCGCTTTTTATCTCTGGTTTTGTCGTAAGAGAGGAGAGGTGAAGAGATGCTTGCGGCGTAAGTCCCTGTACTGTCTGTGTGACATCTGGCCTCTACATTACCCCCTGACCTCCGCACTGTGAGTCACACCCTGACCGCCACACTGTGCGTCACACCCTGACCGCCGCACTGTGCGTCACACCCTGACCTCTGTACCCTGCGTTTCACACCCTGACCTCTGTACTGTCAGGGTTATTCACAACGCTGCCGAAGACAGCTGTGTGAGAAACCGAGCCGAAGTGAACGCTGTTCGTCTATTCACTTCAGGCTTGTATGGCAGAATAATGCCATACATCGGCTGGCTCCGCCCAGCTGTCAGTTGCGAGGCTTTCGGCTGGCCAATGGTCGGCCATTCGGCTCAGTCAAGCTGAAGCATATGCCTTTGGCTCCACTGAGCCGCTCGGCCAGCTTCAGGAGCTGTATGGGCTATAGTGAATAGCCCGTACAGCAGGCCTTTGGTTCTACTGAACCGAAGAGCTCAGGGGGCCGAAGCTAACCAAAGGATCAGCCGGAGCTATGTCAGCACTGACCGAGAGATATGTTAAAATGTAAAAACAAAATCAAATAAAGTAGATCACTATAAAAATTAAACCCTTATCGTGATTATATGCAGTTAAGCTGCAGATTTGTTTTGCACCCGGGTTATTCACTAAGCTGCCAAAGGGGGGTTGAGTCACTGCACCATGGGCCTCCGGGTTGTACTTGCCCCCTGGGCCAAAAGTTGCTAGTCAGCCCCTGGATCACGGGCATTCAGTATTGCATTTCGGCCTTGTCCCTTGCACACAGAGATTTCTCCAGATTCTCCGAATCTTTTGATATTATGTACTGTAGATGATGATATATTTAAAAGTCTTTGCAATTTTACGTTGAGAAACATTCTGAAACTGCTCCACCATTTTTAGACGCAGCTTTTCAGATTGGTGAACCGCTGCCCATCTTTACATCTGAGACACTGGGGGTGATTTACTAACCTAAACACACACACCAGGTGTGTGTGATTTTCACACAGCAAAACGTATTTATCAACCAAAAAGTCTCTAAAAGCATATTTCCACTAATGCCATATATGGAAAAATCATGCACTTGATGCATATATAATGCTGCTTCACAGTTTAGACAAAAATGGTTAGCTCATGCATTTACATTCCTTGCATTCATCAACGCAAGCAACACAACATAGAGCTAATTTACCCAACATGACCTTGGAATTCCTTCAGGGCTTTGCACAACACACCTGCTGGGTGTGTACACATTACAAAGGTGTTTAGATTCCACCCATAGATCATGCTGGGAGGGAACACACTGCAGAGGTGTATACACGTTCGTGGTGTGTTTATAAGGTTAGTAAATCAACCCCACTGACTCTAAAAAGGTACCCATACACCTTACAATTATCTGCAGATTTTCTGTGGTCAGATGGAAAAAGTGCAACAGATTGTCCCAGGTGGAGATTACTCCATCCACACAGTTAAGTGTAGATGGAGGAATCTGTTGCACCTTTTCCATCTGACCACAGAAAATCTGCAGATAATTGTAAGGTGTATGGCCAGCTTAAGATACACTTTTTATACCCAATCATATTACTGACCTGTTGCCAATTAACCTAATTAGCTGCAAAATGTTCTTCCAGCTCTTCCTTGTTAGTACCACTTACTTTGCCAGCTTTTTGCTGCCTTGTCCCAACTTTTTTGAGACGTGTTGCTGCCATCAATTTAAAACTTACCTTATTTTTTTCTTAAAAATTGTACATTTTCTCAATATAAACATTCAAAATGTTTTCTATTTTCTATTGTCAACAATATACCGTATTTTGCGGTCCATAAGACGCACCGGACCATAGGACGCAGGGAGGTCAGGCGCGCCTTATGGAGCACTCGACAGACTGTAGCTTCTGACACAGCTTCTATGACAGAAGCTGCAGTTAGTGACCGCTGAGACAGGTGGCGCTGTGATTACAGCGCCACGGTCTCAGTGATCACACAGAGCAGACGAAGAACGGACTTTCTTCGTCTGCTCTGTGTGATCACTGAGACCGTGGTAATCTCCATCGTCGCCGCTGCTCGGTTTTAATATGAGTGATCTCCTTAGATCACTCGTATTAAACGAGCAGTGGCTCCTACTGCTGAATACGATCGCCGCCGCCGCTGCTCGGCTTTAATATGAGTGATCTCATTAGATCACTCGTATTAAACGAGCAGTGGCTCCTACTACTCGCCCGGCGCCCGAAACTGCATGTCTCGGGCGTCAAGATTCGCTCCATAAGACGCAGGCACATTTTCCCCCTCCTTTTGGGGGGGAAAAAAGTGCGTCTTATGGAGCGAAAAATACGGTATGCGTTTAAGATTTGCAAATCATTGCGTTCTGTTTTTATGTAGATTTTACAAAAGTGTCCCAACTTTTTGGGGATTGACAGTGTTTATTTTCTATGATTTTCTAGTTCCTAAATATTAATAATTTGGAGCCACTGTTGTGGATTTGAAGTTGTACCAAACTGTACTTACATTGTACTTTAGCACCATTAATTTCCTTTGCATACTAAGAAAGTTATTTTGCTTTCCCATTGTGACCAATTAATTTTTATTTCTAGAGGGTCGATGCACTCTGACCAATCTTTTTAATATTTAGCATATATATTAGTAAGAAAGTCACTGGTCTTTAATCAGTATTGGCAATAAATGCCGCTTTATTGCATTCAAAGTAAAAGTCTCTTATTATCAACAGGGTACGTTTCCCCCTTTTTAAACAAACTATTTCCGGCAGAACTCAAAAGTAACACAAATAAAAAGGCCTACTCCACCTTAGGAGGCTAACTAAACAGTAGTGTCCCTCACTACATCCTACTGGAGCAGCTATTCCAGCTTCCAGTATAAATGAACAAAAACCACAGTCCAATACATACAGTTTTTCTGGCAGACCTTATTCCCCAGATATGCAGGCACTCTCCAGTCTGTGTCCAGCCTGGATCTTGCTCTGAGCTCTCTCACCCTCTCAGTCACTATCAGGTGAAGGCTAATTAATATAGAGAGGAGGTGTACCTGTTTTTTTGTATATGGCTTACTCTCTTTAGCAAATTGTTGTTCATTGTGACATTTTGCCAACCTGTTTTTTATTTTTTAAGGCTTTTGTTGGCTTGTATGTCATTTTGAAATGATTAAAATGTTTCTTTAATCTTCATTTTTTCTTATTGAAGAGGAAAAGATTCAGACACCACTGCTAAAGTCCTGCCAGCTTCTCCTCCTTACTGTGTGCACAGCTGCACAGGAGCTTGTTCATGCTCTTGCATATGCAAAAAAAGGCAAAAGAAAGTGCCCGCTGTTTGAAGTATTCCAAGAATAAATATGTTTTTTGTTCAGGAGCACGACATTCATTCTACCCTCTGTAAGGTGTTTGACCTAAAATGGGCTTAATCAGAAAGATTGTGAATATTCCACTGTCTTTTGCCCTTTTTCTTTATGTTTGAATTAAGTTGCATTAGCTATTTTATCCATTGTTTTTAAATATGGCCTTTCTTTTATGCCTTTAAAAATATTGCCCATCATTTGGGCATGTATCTCCATCATTGAAGTCTGTAGGCACACAACCTTTGGAAAACAACGCATAACCTCCCTCCCACCACCACCCACTAGGATCACTGCTTTTACATAGCACATTTTCATATGTTACTGGATCTGTGCAAAACTACTGTGTCAAATGTTAAATATAGCCCTGCCCATGGGAATAAATTGGTATAATGTTTGCATAATGCAATATGAAATACTAAACTGTATGTTCGGTATCTTTTATTAACACTATTTCTTCCATTTGTTAGAGGGTGGCCCTTGTCATTGAGAAATCAGCTTTCCTAAAGTCAAAGTAGATCTAAAGCTAACTGGACAACATTTAGTTTGCTGTGGCATTACGCCAAAACATACTGGGGGGCTCCAGATTCTGTCTGCTCCAGTTTTGTTAAATTCCTCTCATTGTTTTTTTCTTTGTTTTATAATTTTTGGATTTCAGTGCTGCTAATTTTAGCCTTTTCCAGCCACGTGCTGTCTATATGAAATCAATGTAGTGTTGGCTGCAAATAATTGCTGAAGACTGGTTTCCTGGTAGTGACAATGGTGCACCATGCATCACATATGTTGGCCAAACTATGTGTAGTCTCAATTGGGATACAGCATAGAAGAACATTTGAGAGATAGTTGCCTGACCTTCCTGGTTGGATTGATAGGTATTCTTTTTCAAAAAGCTGCATTAAATTCGCCCCCTGGCTTCCCGATTATCCGGGAACCCGGCTCCATGCTCCCTCATCAATAATTGATGAGGGAACATGGAGCTAGCTTCCCATCCAATCAGGAAGCCGGTAGAGGGTAATGACTCACCCCCCGCTTCCTGAATGGCCGGGAAGCCAGCTTTATACTCCCTCATTACACCGGGCGGTGTGTAATGACTCGCTGCTCGGCTTCCTGATTGGTAAGGCAGCTGGTCCAATCAGTAAGCCGGGTGGTGAATCATTACCTGCCCCCGGCTTCCTGATTGGCCAGAAAGCTAGCTCCATGCTTCAAGAAGCGAGTACAGAAAAAAATATTGGTACTCGTACTCGATACCAAAAAAATCCCTGTAAAAAACAAACAAATATAAGTGTGGGGTCTCCCAAAGATCCATACCAACCCCATACCTAAACATGCAGCCTGGCTAGCCATGAAAGTGGCGGGGGGCAGTGAATGTGCCCCTCCAACCATACCAGGCCACATGGCCTCAACATGGGGAGGGTGCCGTGCCACCCTCATCTAGTCCCCAAGAGGATGTGGGGGGGGGACTGGGCATCTGGAAGCCCCCTAAAAATAAGAGGGCCCACAGATACCTGACGTCCCCACATGAATGAGTAATGAAGGCATAGTGCCCCTGGTTACTCATTCACAAAAAAAGTAAATAAGCACACTGTAGATAAAGTCATTAAATGTTATGAAAATGTAAAAAAAAAATAATGTCCCACAGTGTCCAAAATAATGTCCCTTGATGTCCAAAAAATAATGTTCCGTGAAGTAACTATCCCTCGACAATCCTCATCCACGATACTCTTACTTGATTTACAGCATTGTTGCTTGCTAGGATGCAAGTAGCAAAAGATGCAACCAAAAATTCTGTATAGTTCAGCCATATTTAGTCATTGATGTCATCCGACTAGTTTGTTGACATTCAGCAGCCAGCTTGGCATTCCAGGTGACCAAATATGGCCACACAGTGGAATCAGTTGCTCGGACGTTTGGCAGAGGCTTGAGTTCAAGCAAACAATGGCAATGTGTGGTTTGGCCATATTTGGTCACTTTCATCAGATAGGATGCCTACTGGCTTGTTTACAACTTAAAACAAACCATAGGTCAGTGGGATAGTGGTTGCTGGGATTTTATTTTCATTTGAGGTTAGAAAACTAGCTGCCTATAGTGAAAAAAAAACCTTATTTATTACTGCATTTGAACTGCCATAAATGAGAAGGAATGATAATGTTGAACAGTCCTGTAGCGGCTTATTTTTTGACTGTCTGGTCTTTAACACTTGAAAAACTAAACCATGGGGGATTATAATGAAGTAAATGACAAATGTGGTGTCTTAAATGTGAACCTTGAAGTTACATTATTTCAATGCGATTACTTTTACAACGGAACACTTTTATGAAGTAGTTATTGTATAAGATGAAATTGTATTCACTTCACTCCTTCAACCATGTGAAAGATTTTTTTTTTCAACTTCTCTTGCATTATGTTTGCAAAGGAAACACAGATTCACCTTATTTACTTAGGTATGGGAATATTCACTTTGCTAAGAGAACGGTGTCTACTTCTTTTAGTAAATCAGCCCCTGAATGCTCTTTCTTTCTTTCTTTCTTTCTTTCTTTCTTTCTTTCTTTCTTTCTTTCTTTCTTTCTTTCTTTCTTTCTTTCTTTCATTATAGCCTAAGTGAGACAAGGCTATTTGTATGATTTATATACAGCATAGCTAACAGTAATACTGGAAGGCCTCCCTGTGTTATGTTGCTTTGTTATAGCTGTAATAATCCTTGTGGATGTCGCACATAATACAATTAACAGATATATTGTAGACATTTTTTCCAAATCACTTGTATTATGTTGATAGGTAAAACATAACATCTTAATTCAAACAGTGTCTACAGATAAACTTGAATAAGGTCAAAGGATGTCACCAGCACACCATGCTATTTGTGTTTAGCAAACGTCCATTTTAATGACAAAAATTGCCATTCAATTGCAAGTACTTTTGGGGCCTCGCAGGGTCCCCCTCATCAGGCTCAGAATGACACCATGTTTAAGCCTAACCTTCATTATATAGACATACAAACCAATGTGCATAAGAAGACACCTCCCACCACTGAAAAGCATCCAGAGTCATTTCTCCCATTACAAAATTAAAAAAAATAATTTATTAAAGAAATTCGGTAAGATACATTTAATTTAAATTTGAATAAAGGACAAAGTTGGCATGGTGTATTAATTCTAGTAATGTAAATCAGGTGTTTCAGATTAGGTTAAATAATTATAACCTTCTTAGCGAGTATGCATGTGGAACCTGTCTTATTTATATTTTCGATATTTTGGGTCTGGTGTTCTCTTTTCTATTGATGTATGTGGTGTCATCATACAATTTATTTTTTACTAATATTTTTTACTAATATTTTAACACACAATTTATCATTTTTAATATCATATAATATCTTATTATCCCCAATTTCCAATAGCGCAAGTTCTTGCAATTAATACAAAGATCAGAAGAGCTAAAGGTGCCAATACCCCTAACGATTATCGTACGATAATCGTATGCGATTGACTTTTCGTATGACAATTGTAACGTGTGAATGTAGTGCCCTACCGATAGTACTGTACAATCGTACGACTTTTGACGGTCAAGCATGTTTGAAAACTTTGGTAGATCGTACGATGTTCGCATGGTTGGTGGCGTTTCCGTCCGTCAAAAGTCAAACGATTAACACTGCGCATGCGCAAATGAAAACAGTTGCGGTCAATTTACGCAAGTCGTCCAGGTGTTTTTTTCTAACTACCGCCGATTGAACCTTGCAATAATCAGGGCAGGATGGGGACGTCGTACGAAAATCGTACGACGGTTCGATCATCGGACGAAAAGTTTCGTCCGATAACCGTAAGGTATGGGCACCCTAAAGCCCTTAGAAAGAAGGTGGCGGATGCCTATGAGTCAGGCAAAGAATTTTAAAAGATTGCCAAATTATTTAGCATCATAGATTTTGTTGTACAATTATTTGATTGCAACAGAACATAATTACAGATCATACAGTAGAATTAAGGTCCAGCAGGTTTATACAATGGAAAATGGTTTATACAATGGAAAATTGAACAATACAACGGCGTATCAATGCATTATGTAAAGTCATCCAATATAGAGCCAATGAAGGATATCCATATAACAGCAATTAAAGGGTATGTCGAAAACAAAAGCCCCCCGTACAGAAACTAAAGTGGGTGAGCCCGGACAGTGCCTAAGAAGGGTCGTGATATAACTCTTAAGTTGCTAATATCGGAAGTTCTCCGTGAGGGGGGCCATCCAGCGAGTTTGGAGGTCTTGGAAGGATTTACGTGAAAAGCAAACAAAAAAAACAAAAAGAAAAGAAAAATAAAAAAAGGAAAAAGAGGCAAAAAACAAAAGAGAGAATACCCTTGGAGGAATCAGTCAGCGCAAAAGTCAAAAAACAAAGGGGCGGTAGCCTTGGGTAGCAACGGCTTAGCCAGGCCTGAGGACCAGGAGATGCCCCCACAGGTCAGCTCCACCGGCACAGCCAAGGGCAGAACAATACCCGCATGCGGAGGAACATCAGGGGGGTCTTGGGTTACCGGATAGCGTTCCAGGAGTTAGGGAGCAGAAACAGAAAAAAGGGTACCTGAGGTAACAAGAGCCCATTCCAAGGATGTAGCGTGTAAGCCAGGTAGAATGCAGGGTAGCTCAGCCGTTGGGTTTAGAGCGAAAAACCTGTGAACATAGCATCATAGATTTTGAAGGACTGCTAATTTGTCCAGGACTGGCTGGCCAAGCAATCTTTGATGTTAAAAGAAGTCTCCAAGAACCCAAAATTGAATTGCGCAATCTTTAGGTAACTGTTGAAACAGTTAGAGTTAAAGGGCATGCATCTTAGAAAGCTTGAAATTAGGAGGACATTTAACCTGCATGGGAGGTGTTCCAGGAAAAAAAAAACTCTTGCTATCCAAAAAGAATATTACAGCAAGGTTACAGTTTGCCATCAAACAAATAAGAAGCGGTCACACCTTCTGGAACCATGTGTTGAGAATGGATTAATCAAATGTTGTTTGGCCTTAGTAACAGAAGACATGTGTGTTGCAAAGCAAAGACAGGATTTCTGAAGAAGAACCTCATACCAACCATGAAGCATGGTAGTAGAAATGTTATGGTTTGGGGTTGCTTTGCTGCTTCAGGGCCTGTGCATCTTGCAGGGTGACTTACCAAAGGCAAATGGGCTGTTCACTTTTACTTAACAAGGGAATTTTCCCTTAGCTTAGTGAATGAGGTGACGGACTGATGACTTCCATCATCCAGTCAAGTGCAAGCAAAAATACTGTTTCTTTTATTTTCCTTGTACTTGATTGGGTATTCTTTGTAAAGGCAATGTTCACTAAGGGAAATCCCCCTTGCCAAGTGAACATCCTATTCACCTTTAGTCAATTATCCTATAGAGCCAACTATAAATTCTGCATTATATCAAAGTGTGCTTTGATGCGAATGTAAGGACATCTGTCTGAAACTTGAAGATTAACCAGAAATGGATCTTTCAACATGGTTATGATTGGTGGGCAGCAATGGAAAAATGCCTACAAATAATAATTTCTGCTAAAGGTGGCAATATCAGCTTTTGAGGCCAAGGTTTTGTTTGTTTTTTCCACAGCACACCATTACATCTATTGATACTTTTGTTGAGTAAATGATTGAAAAAGTGCTTTTAAATGCCCAACACAAGAAATCCCATGATTTTCATGAATACCATGATGGCCCCTGTTCACACCTGAGCAGAAAAATGCAAAATGTCCAATAGGTACATGAGCTTCTTTGGGCAGTTAAAAGAGCGCTTTTGCCCCATAGACTTCAATGGAAACACCTGAAAATGTGCAGCAGAAGCATGTTGAACATTTTCATGTGCGTTTTTGCGTGTTTAACCATGCTTTTGTGCATTGCCCACACTGGGGTCTATTCACTAAGCTGCTGATCGGCTGATTGGCTGATCTTTCGGCTAGCTTCGCCCCAGGACCCCTTCGGTTCATTAGAACCCGTACAGCTCCCGAAGTTGGCCGAAGGCATATGCCTCGCCTTGACTGAGCCGCGGTGAAACCCGCGGCTGGCCGAATGGCCGGCCATTAGCCGGCCGACAGCCTGCTTCTGACAGCTGTGTGGAGCCAGCCATCATATCATGATATGATGGCTGGCTCTGGCCACTTGCAGAGAGATCAGCGTCCCTGGTTACCAGCTAACCAGGACGCTTTCATTACACACTGAGAGTGGCCTTTCCGTGTTCTCAGTGTGTAATGACAGATGTCGTACCTGGTTACCTGGAACTCCCCACAGAGGGACCGAGCAGAACAGCTGAGCCAAATGCCGCTCTGTGGCATTCGGCTATTTACTCACTGCTGTACGACATCTATGAGAATAGACCGAACAGCAGTGAGTAGCCTGCCGGAGGTTCGGCTTAGCCGATCCAGATGTTGGATCGGCTGAGTCAAATTCCTTCTGCACTTCGGGTCGGCTGAGCATGTTCGGCCGACCCGAAGCCACACGAAGCCACCCGATGTACGGCTGACTGCAGCCGATACATGGCTGGAATAAGCCGTACCAGCATGAATTGAATAGCCGAACAGCGTTCGGCTCACTTCGCTTGGGGTCGGTTAGTTACTCGGCTGCCTACGGCAGCTTACTGAATAGACCCCATTGTTTTATAAGCTGCCAGTCACAATGTGCATTAAAAGGTGCACAATGCGCTTAAATGCGCAAATAAACACATGCTGAAAATGCGCGTACAAATTGGCAAAAATGGTCTTTTTGATTAACAGAAGTCTGACAGTGGATGTAGCACTTGGAAATGGCATTCCATTGAAACCACATTAAAAATGATAGGCATTAGTGCTTGAGGAAGAGTACCATACATTAGCAAGAAAGTGCAGTTGTTTCCATACCTGGCCCCCGGTAAGGGCTAATATTGTGTGTTTGTGACAGTTTGTCCATCCTTGCAGGTAGTAAAAGCTGAATTGAACTTATTGGATATTTCTTTTTCAGACTAAAGGTGGCCATACACTTTACCACCATCGCAAGACCTTAGTCTTGGGATGGTTGTAAAGTAATTAAAAAAATTACGATCTTCCCATCTTGGACAGGCAGATCGTATTTGCGATCATCTCAAGCCCGCCCCCCTGCATGCGCACACCGGCCTGTTCGGCATTTGTCTCCCGAGCATCATTCAAACCAGCCGAAAATCGTAAGATTTTCGGCTGGTTTTCTAGCATGCTCCTTAGACAAAAGACGTGCGACCGTACAGTAGAAACGGTCGCACACCTTCATTCACACTGCACAATTCTCGTACGATTGTGAGATTTCCTGCGATTCTTGTATGAGAATCGTGCAGTGTATGGGCACCTTTACAATGTAACTAATAAAACAATGAGATGTATGTTAACATTTCCAGAGACAAGGCTGCTTTAACCCCTTCATGACTGAGGCCTTTTTTTTATTTTTTGCACCGATGTTATATTCCACATTTTAGGCCTGAAAATTACTTAAAACCCCCAATTATTATTTTTTTTGCTGAAAGCCAAGACCCTATAGCATAAAATGGTGGCAGTTGCAAATTTTTATTTGGCACGATATTAGCGAAACTCCTTATCAAACCCCAACATTTTGTAAAAAATGCGCTTAAATGCCCCAAAACACAATAAAATAGCCATTTGTTTTATAAAATATAAAAGATGAGGTTACAACGAGTAAATAGATACCCAGCATGCCCAGGTAAAAAATTGTGTGCGTCCATGAAACGGCGACAAACTTCAGTACCCCAAAAAGTCCATAGACGACGCTTTAAAAAGCCCACACAGGTCATCAATTTAGAGATACCCAAAAATACTGGCGCTACAAATATTGCTCTCACTCCGGCGTGCGCGACGATACCCAACATGTGTAGCGCATTAGTCGTTTTCATACGTAGGCGTACCCTACGAGTGTTTACATGGCGATGCGCATGCTTGCGGGGACAAGGGACTTTAAAAAAAAACAACATTATTTTTAGATTTATTTTAATTTTAAAAACTTATTTTTTTAACTTTACTTGATTGCTATCACATAGGGGGGCTTACAAGCCCCCCATGTGATAGCAGATGGTGGTGACAGGTACTCTTTAAGGTGATGCTGGGGGTCCAAAAGACCCCCAGTGTCACCTTTACACTCCAAATAAGCTATTGAAGTGAAGATCGCACTTCAATAGCTTATAGCTGGACTGCAGAAGCCCAGCATTGACAGCTATGGGACCGGAAGTGATGCAATCAGCATCGCTCCCGGTCCCATAGAACGGGGAGGGGATCAACGAACGGAGGTTCGTCCATCTCCTCCCCAGCTCCCCGCCGACACCAGAGAAGCTGGTCCCGGGCCCGTAGGAGTGGCACTGGAGCCCGGGAAGCACGGTGGGGGTGTCGGGCGGAGGGGAAGCCCTTCACGAGACTGTAGAAGCAATCTGGCAACCGCTGAGCCGCCAGAATTGCTTCTATTGTAAAGCTGACAGTCGGCTTTACAAGTTTAAACAAAGTCCCCGCGGCAACAGCCCCGTTGCTGGCGACGTACACATTACATCGCCAGTCGTGATTGGGTTAAACTGAACTGTCTGATGATGCAGCTTAAAAACTTGCTAGTATATTCAGGATATTCTCTGCTATGCGAGTTCAGAGAGCTGCAGTTCAGTTGTGTAGCGGCTTACAAACAGTCCTATTTTGGTACACCCCCACTCCCCGAAAACCCTGCTTCATAAAGTCATGTTCTCCATAGCGTGTCCTGAAATATACTAAATAGGCTAAATCGGCTATATTGGTCCCATGCACTAGCAGTTCTGTTTGCCCAGTTACCCACGTAGACAATAAGAAATTATTTTTATGGCTTCACTCACTATCCTAAAATTAAGCAAATAACCCTTGTTTTTTGGGATTTGTGTTAGATATGATGAAGCCTTCTGTCCACAAAAACACACACAAAAAACCCCAAAAATTGTACTTTGCATACTTTACATGAAGGGGTTTGGTTCCAACTGGCCCACCTCCTCCTAAGCTGAATAGCTATTGTAGTTATTTAAAGCAATGAAGCATCCATTACATTCAGTCTTGATTTATTTTGACACATTTTATGAATATGAACTGCTACGGGAGTTGTTTAATGGGGATCTGGAATGGTTGTTTTTTATGCCAATATCATTGTTTATTAAAATGTCACTGTTAATCAGAGTATTAAATCCCAATGGGTTTTATTATTCAACTGACTTTAAACAGGATTAATACAAAGCATAAAATATTGAGTTCATAATAGAGTAAACCTGTATAATCCCTTTAAAATTCACTTTAACATTTTGAATTTTAGATGTGAAATGCACATATCATACAATTATAACAATTGCTAAAACAAAGGAGAATTGCTGTCACAATGTGTTACTGTATTACTTTAATTTGTAGTGTATTATAACAATTATTGGTTCAATAATAATAATTGGTCTAATTCATTTTGTATTGGTTGTTGGCCTCTTAATTGCAAAGTGGTGAGAATACAGGAATTTAGTGGTAAACGTATATGTCACATTGCGTTATGGATTTCATAATAGTATAGACTTTTATAGTCTATTTCCCTAAAGGTATAATACCCCAACATCAGATGCTAAGAGGGCAAATATTGGTGATTTCAAGAAGTGCCGTTTTAACATAGTATAACTTATTTAATAAATGCAGACACGTTAAGCTAGTTTACAAATATAACCTTCTGTTTCTTTCCTTTCTGCTCCTGTCTCCAAGGATCCTTAAATATCAGCCATTTCAGCTTAGAAGCCTGGTCTTATAAAACACCTCAAAGCATATTCAAGCTCAGGAGTTTTGTTTTATAAAGGGCACCTATAATGTTTACAGTTTTAAGACAAACATGCAAGAGATTTCATTGATGTAAATAATTAATATGTGTTTTTAAAACATTGCTTCTGCGTATATGTTATGGTATTACACATGTAGCCTTAGGTTCCTGCTTTGCAGTGCTGCACAGTGATGTGCTGTGCCCCTTTTGTATGTATTATGTTAAAAATTGTTGAGAAAAAAATAATTGCACTAAGGCATTGGGCACTCCTCCAGCTACTGTATGGCAGGTCCAGGATTGCTATCGCCACTCTATCATCTGCCATTCTCTTTGTTGCTTCTTCGGCCATTGGGCAGCCACTGTGGGCATAACTCCTGTACACGATCCCAGAAGTTGCATACTCTTCGGCACATGGCTTCATTACTAACTAACAGATGCTGGGAGTGAGATGGGAGTGTGCGCTTTATTGTGCATGCACTATGCAGTGCACACACAAAATAAAAATGTGTTAAGAACAAGGGGAAGAAGGTTTTTTTGGAAGAATAGACTGCATGCCTAGTAGTGTCTTAGTATTTTTTAATTTCTAGACTTCTAGTTTACCAAAAACCTAAATAACATGTAATTTAAAAAAGTTAAATTAATACCAAAATAATTGTATTTCTTTAAAAATAAAATGTATTTTCTATGCATTATCTATATACTGCAAAGATAATCAAGGGGTCCTGAGGAAGCTCCCTCTTCCTCAGTGTTCCCTGCACCCTTAAAACCATTATCTGGGCAGGGTCTCACCTTACTGATCTTCTGCTTGGTCAAAAGTAGAAATAGTCAGAACAATTATTTTACAGCCTGTTGGAGAAAGGAACATGCACTGGCATAACAACAAGATAATGTCTATTTTAACAATTTTACTCCAATACAGTTTACACATACGAGGGTGCACAGTGTGTTATCTTCCCATCTAGCCATAGGCCACAGTTACACAGACATGAAAATTATTCCTCACATTTGGATCTAATATGTTGCTAACCAAATCTTCATACATGATCATATTGACATATACATACACTTTAAGTATTGATCTGATTAAAAGAATTGCGAGAAATTGCTTATATTATCATTCTTTAACCACTTCAAGACCAGGTGTTTAGACCCCCTTCCTGGCCAGGCTATTTTTCAGTATTCAGCGCTGCGATACTTTCACTGACGTTTATTCCGTCATGCAACGCTGTACTGAAATGAATTTTACACCATTTTTTGGGGACAGATAGAGCTTTCTTTTGGTGGTATGTAATCACTACTGCGGGTTTTATTTTTTATTAACTTTTTTAGATACAATAAGTAAATACAATGTGTAAGGCATAGCTTACATACTGTAGCACAGTTACAATTCAGCTTTTTGTGAAAATTAAATGTTCTGCTCCATGCTTGAGTGTGATCCCTATTTAAGTCTGTGCTGCTGTGACATGGCTCAGCATGATAAATGTAATCTGTGCTCCTTAAAATTTCTTAGTTCGACCTGTTTTTGCTAGTATATTGCAGGAGAGCTTCTTAGACAGTATATGTATGGAATTTGCAGGAGTATGAGAATAAGTGTATCACTTTGCTTCCGCTAACTTGTTGTAAATAATCCATTAATGGACACCCAAGCTTTGGAATCCTTTTAGATTCTATACAAATATTCAAATATTTTTTAATCACTTTTAGAAAAGTGACAAAACAAACTGAAAAATATGAGGTAAGATAAGAAAAGAAATACACTAAATATTTCCTCTTATTGTATATACATGATTAGACTTAGTTTAAACAGGTAAACATGCAAATCTCTCATGTAATCATTTATACACCACAATCGCCCAATAGGGGAGAATGATCCGCTTGAGGTAAATTCAGGCTTTTCAATGTTCTCCTTAGACCATCCATAGTCTTTGAAGGTTGTTTGGATTATCAAGGCATATAGGGTAAACTGTGTGTAATGTGTACAATAAACTTTTCTCACTTGGTTTGGTTGTACTAGGAAATCCATAGAAATGAATGGGATTGCAGAGCATATGCATGGGTCCAGCTAGATTATTGACAAGTGGCTGGGCAATCAAGTTAGCTATATCTAGGTGGAGTGTAAGGCTGGGTTTTGGAACTGGCGGTTAGCGGTTTGAATGTAAGGTTCCTCACTTTAAGCTAGATACCAGACACTGAATAGTATAGAACTGTTATGTTCAGCAGTGCTTTTACTTCTGATGTAGAAGAATGCAGAATGCATCACTCTCCCGACCACCAATTGTCCAAGTGAATTTTAAGGCAAGATTCTTCTAATGATATTAAAATTTTGAATTGATCTCAGATTTGGTGGTAGGAGTATTCTTAAAATACTTTCACCTGCTAAGCCAAAGTTCAACTTTTAGCTGATATTGTCACTAGTTCTACCAAATCAAACTTAAGACAGCCTGCAAACAAAGATAACTACTATCCATTGCATGGCAAGTGACATGCAAAACATCGCCTAATTGCTAGCTTTGCTCTTTGACTTTAGTTCCTCAAGCTGACCCCTTTGACACTGAAAAACACAAAAGTGATATAGGGGTTGGCATGAGGAACCACTGTCCTAAGCATAGGACACCCTATCAGACACACTTGGTAGTGTCGGATTGTAGTGTCACCTGGAGGTCTGCAAGAAAGCAAAAATGTCCCTCACAATCTGCTGGAAAGGTGAGTATTTGTCTTTTTTTGCAGACTGCTCCCAATTTATTTGGTAAAGTTAGCAACAGAGTAATTTTAACCATTTAATAAACACTTTTTTCAGAACTTCCTTTTTATACATCAGAGATGAGTCAGGCTGCATTTGAACTGTCTGTTCAAATACAATTTTTTTTCTGGGGACTGAAATGGAATTTACTTGGTAGAATACTTCAGTTAGTTTAGTTTTATACTATGTTTGGTAATAACCTATGTTTGGTAAAAAAAGAGAAAAAACTAATTTACCACATACTACTTTTATGTATTTAGTTTTTACCCCAAACTATACCTTTCTAAATCTCCTAAACGTATAAGCATAACACACAAGTGCACTTTTTAAAGCAACCCTTTTCTTTACCAATGTTAATAGAATCAACTATCTTATATGCAACTTATAGGTGAAAAAACAGCTTGCCAATCACCAACTGTTTATCAAAGACACCTGTGCCCTGTGACCATTGATTTTCCCTGCTTTCTCATAGGTAGCTAGAGTGGTGTTAATGACTTAACTGTTGACTTCTGAGAAAAAGCTAACATTTGCATGTCAGGAAAGCACTGTTTGGTCTGCTTAGGCTCAACATTGTGGATAATTAATCAGAACGTATAAAACTACAGAGGGAACTCAATTTAAAGTTGCCATTGTGTTAACATGATGGTAAATTAAAAGGCTTAGTTTTTATAACATGGCAGGAAGCTGGGGACAATTGGAATTTTTTTGTTTTGTTTATATCACGTACCTGAGGATGAGACCGGAAGACGAGGAGGCGTCTCTTGCGACTCATGTCCTACGAACCCTGGAGTTTGGAATGGGAATATATTGATCAAATAAGTGACAGAAGATCATGATAAAAACAGGGAATCAAAAACTAGAAATGTTAGCTGCGTAAAAAAAATAAAACCCAGTTATTGTATTCATTGAAAAAGAGGGTGATTAACCAGTTTCTGACTGATGATGGGATTATCCTGTCACGATTGTTCAGTTCGTTAATTACCGGCGACATGATAATTTCGTCATTCGGTGAAAAATTAGCTCTGGTCCGTGAAGGGACCAGCAGCTCATTGAGTTACTGTTGTTGATGGGCCCCTCAGGGTCCAGGGCAGACACCCAACAGCAGATTAGGTGGTCACAGTCCTGTGATCACAGCGAGAGCTGATCGCTGTGATTACAGATCCATGACAATCACAGAGCTGGCAGCAGTTCACTGTGTTTTGTGAACTGCTGGCCGGTTGTGTGTTACAAAAGTGATACAAAGTATCTCTGAGGAGAATACTGTATTCTCCTCAGAGATACTAAGTTTTTAAAAGCCCCTGTAAAAATATAACCCCTTAGTGACCCCTAGTTTAAAAAAATATAAAAAATAAGGTTTAAACATTTTGTTTTAATTTTAAAAAGAAAAAAATTAAAAAAAGTAAACAAAAAATAGGTTTAATAAAAAAATTATAAGAAAATATAGTGCCAAAGAGGCTATTAAAGATACCACGTTCTAAAATAGTTCCACACTAAAATTGTATTTCACTCCCTGTATTTTGTGACCTATAAGTCCCCAAATAAACTGAAATCCCAGACATATGATATACCCTATAAATCAGTGCAAATATTTATTATTAATTACTTTCTGAATTTCTGAATTACTTTCTGTTAGCTACACTAATTATGTACACAATAGTATTGCCAAAGCTGTGACAAATGTGGTTTCATCAAATTAAAGCCCATTTGTCCTTTAAAAAACGGTATATAATATGTGTAGGTGTAATGCATTAAGGAAGATGGAAATTATGGTTAAACAGACACAGCAAAAATGGCAAAATGTATCCGGTCCTTAGGAGCTAAAACATTTTCTGAAGCTGTTTCTCTAAGGGGTTAATGATCATATTAGTTGCTATGACAAGTTTCTGTTTGTGAAACATGGCACAGTTAGAATGTGGTGAGTTCTCAAGCACATCCGAGAGACTTGCTATATTTATTAACCTCCCTGGCGGTATTCCCGGGTCTGGCTCGGGGGTTAATGTCCCATACCAGGAGCGGTAACCCCGAGCCAGACTCGGGAATGCAGAGAACAGCAGAGAAAAGTGACACTCACCTTGTCCCTGCGAGCCCGCAGAGTCCTCTGCTGTACGCGGCCCGAAAACGAAGCTAAAAGTCAGATGCCGGCATCTAACTTTTAGTTTCGTTTTCGGGCGTCAAAGCCGGTGGGAAATTCAAAAATTTTTACCGCTTTTGGTACAAAATTCCTGACATAATCATACCGCCAGGGAGGTTAAAGTTGTTAATAGGCTCTTTAGCAGAATTAGTAACATATACAACTCAAAAACAAGTATGCAAATGCAATAATCAATATTTAATTTCCTATAAGAAGCTGTTGTGCTGAATATCTAATGCCTAATTTTTATCAACTTATTTTTTGATATTCATATAGACACTTTTTTTTACACCATGGTGTATATCTGCTTAACCTCCCTGGCGGTATTCCCGAGTGTGGCTCAGGGTTAATTTTCAGTACCGAGAGCGGTAACCCTGAGCCCCACTCGGGATTGCGCAAAAGTGTCACTTCCCTTGTCCCTACGAGCCCGCGGTGTCCTCTGCTGTGTGCGCCTGGCTGATGCCGGCATTCGGCTTTCAGTTTCGTTTTCGTTTTCAAAAGTGCAAACATGACATTTACACAGAATACACACAATACAATGTAATCTGCTATAATTACATATATTTATCAAACTATTTCACTTCAATTTTGTCCCTAGAGCTTTATCCAGTGCCCTGTCTGCACTCACACTGTACTCTATTGACCGTGGTACGGATCAGGCACCCAATTTGAAATCTTCTGCCCCCATGTGCTCCAAGATGGAGACTCTCATAGTTTAGAGTTAGGACCGCACTATAAGAGGTGCCTTGGCGCGGCAGTGCGGCTTTCACATCCTCTGCAGAAGACGTGTATCCAAACCTCTGTTATTATCCTTAGTGGTGAGACAAGTTGTTTTACATGCTGGTTTGTGAGTGTGCCATGATGCCTTTCTACTGTTTTACTGTTCAAAGCCCATTTCGTGTGCACCTTACTGTATAACTGGTGACAAATTGTTGAGTGCGTTTGTCATTTGTTTTGCTTGACGGATCAGTCAGCACCCCCAGAATTCTCATTTACTGGACCATTTTTTTAATTATTATATTATAACTTCTTATAATTATTTATAATTATTTATTATATTATAATTTATGATTTCGTGTTTCAAACTTTATTATACCCTGGATGTCTGCTTCACTCTTGTTTGGACAGATTTAGGTGAGTTATTCCTAAGATTTACTAAGAATTACAGACCTACAATATAAAACAACAAATTGCCATGAAAAACAAATGTACTGCTTTGCCATGCTAAAATCCTGCATAATCATACCGCCAGGGAGGTTAAGTGACACTCTTGTCGGCTGGTCCAGCAGTTGAGCATCCTTCATCACTTCTACTGTTTGACACAACCTACAGAATAATGAATCAATATCACCACCTATGTTCAGTGAGCAGACAGCAGACCTTGGAAACAGTATCTATGAATCAGGAAGTAGTGATCATGCTGCATACTAGAGGTTGGGTATGACAAGAATTGCTGACCAAAATTAAGCAATATATGTATTAAAGTATGTTTTTACTATGTTGTTACCTATTATTTGCTATCATGATCTGTTTCACCCTTTTAATTCCAGCATAATATAGCATCTATTCCAAGTAGGTACATACAATTAGTTTACTGTTAAAAATCAAAACCTTTTTTATGAGTTTATGAATAGTAGAGCATATCTTTAAACATCTGATCTAGCAGTTTTCCTGATCTACTCCTGTGATTTAGTTTGGGCCTGCCTGACTATTTTTAATGCATTGTAAGGCATGTGAACAACACAAGAAACATATGATTGTGGTTTACCCCACTATGAGCACATGCTGTACTAATATAAGTCTGTAGGGTTGAATTAGGAAGTGCAAATAGGCTGTTCGCTTTGCAAAGGAATTTTCACTTTGCAGGGGAAGTTTCTCATTAGTGAATGCGGTGAAATATCACTTTGCAAAGCAAACCCAACCATGTGCAAGGAAAATAAAAACCATTGCATTTTGCTTGCATATTATTGGTTACTAGAAGTCAGCAGAGTTTCACCACATTCACTAAACTAAGGGAAAACTTGCAAAGTGAATAGCCTATTTGCAAATCAATCCTTTTATGTCCTTCAGCATTAGGCTGATATGTCGCCAAGGGAGTAAAAAAACAACAAATTGAAACAAGCCTAGTGCATAAGGGCACCAGAGTAAGGTACATGTGTCCCCAGAAGCTGTGGGAATATGCTCACACTTTTATGTCGTTTTCCTTTTTCCTAATTGGTAATGTTTCATAATATTTTAAATCAATAATAAATTGACTAACCAAGTATGTAAATTAGAGCATGTGAATCTGTGTTAGAATCCTTTGTTTTAACACAATCTAGTAAAGATGCATTGATCAATCTAGTAAAGATTCATTGATTCAGAGTTGTGGTCCACATGGAGAAGTTTTGAACTAAATAGTATAAAAAATAATTAAGAATCAGATTTTTAAATACATGTTAACATTACCTCAGTATTGCTCTAAAAATGCAATTTCTTATTAATAATAATAATGATAATGAGAGGTTTCTCTTGGTGTGTTTTTTATCGTACATGTACTTAAGTATACATGTTTAAAATAACAGTGTATATTATCAAAGATGTATTCATTTTATTTGAAGCTGTAGTCACAAATATTTACAGTCCTTTGCCATTCATGTTAAAATGTATTTAGGCATTGAAGCTATTAAATCTAGTAATGTACATTCAGGAATAACTTATACGGAAACTAGTAAATACAAGATACATTTTTAGGTTCCCAGAATAAGTGTCATTGATTTTCATATTTCATATATTCCTATTCCCTGATGAGCTGCAATATGATGGAAAGATGCAAGAAGATTAACTACAAGCTTACCGTATATACTCGAGTATAAGCCGAGATTTTCAGCCCATTTTTTTGGGTGAAAAGTGCCCCCCTCGGCTTATACTCGAAATATTCTTAGTTCTCGCACCTGGAGATAGCTTGATTCTTAAACAATATATTATAGCTTTGAAGACAGAAATAAAAGACATTACCAAAGTCAACTCGTAAATCAACTAAATCCCAAAAATGGATATTAACCATGATAAAGAAAAAAATTAATCCTTGGATGTGTCCCTTTGCCCAGACATTGAAAAGATCAAAACAAGCTCATATTTGCAATAGCAGCTTGTTTTGATTTTCAGCAGGATCAGGGCTTTTAGGTACAAGTGATCCAGGTGGCTGCATAACTGCCTGATTGCTTTTACTGGACAATCTGTCTGTCTGCTCTATGCTAACACATAGGGAGCTTGTTAGCCGCCTTGTGGTAGCAAAAAACCCAGCCGAAGTGAAGTGAGCCAAATGACGTTCGGCTATTCACTCCTTCTCAGTATTGCTGACTTCAGCCGTACATTGGCTGCCTTCGGTCAGCCAAACATGCTTTGCATGTGCAACTGAGCCGAAGTGCAGAGGGACTTCAACATCTGAATCGGCTGAGCCGAAGCTCCGGCAGCTCACTCGCTGCCATTCGCCCCTATTCTCATTCTCGGCTATTCTGCTTGGTACCTCGGAGAAAATAAGTGAGAACAATTTAAAAAAAAATGAGTTGAATTTTTAAATAGGGACAGCTAGCTCCACCCAACTGTGTCCTATTGGCCAGCACCTGCCAGAGTCTTCTAGCAGGTCCCGGTCAATGAATAACGACTGGGCTTAGCCGGCCAGGACGTCATGGCCGGCTCCACCCAGTTGGTATTGTTTAATGACACATCAGCGTCCCCCAGCTGTCATTTGCCTAGAGAAAGGTCGGCTTTGCCCGACCTTTCTCTATGCTTAGACTGTCACTTTGGCTCAGTCGAGCCGAAGCATATGCCTTCGGCTCAGCTGAGCCACTCGGCTGCTGTACGGGCTATTGGGAAGCGAGCCAAAGGATCAGCCGAAGCTACAGCTGGATCCTTCAGCTCTTTAGAGAATAACCCCATAATTAACAAAAAATTAAAAATTAAAAGCATTCCCATGGTCCTGCGTGCACAAATATGAATACAAAACATGTGCATAGGGCATGAACGTGTATGTAAACAACAACTGTGCAACACATATTGGGTATCATTGCTCATGCCAGAGTAAGAGAAAAAATTCTAGGTCCCACTTTAAACTGATGAGCGCCACCTATGGATTATTATGGGTTCCCATGTTGCAGGTTCATGTAGTGATGAGGCTTGACATATTTGGTAGCTATTTCCTTAACCTAGTATTTTTTGTTGGGACTTATAACACTGGGAATTATTTTGTGTTTGTGTGTACTAAAATAAAATTTAGTGTATTATTTACTGAAGATATTGATTTGATAAACAGTTGCACAGATTATGCAAATATAAACAATTGCACTACCAATTGTTTATTGATTATTATTGTTCTGGACTTCTACATTTAGAAAATTATGTTCCTGCAGTTTAAAGTAATTTTCTAGCCACAAATGCAGATTTGAATGCATGAAAACAATTACAAAAATGTTCCAGAGGCGATGATGTTAATATAAATGCAAATCACTGGTTTTCCCAAAAATGCAGTAAAAAAAACTAAATAACAGAAAATGATTAAACTAGAAATATCTATTTTCTGTGCACAGAATGACGTAGAATAAATATACACAATAAAGCTGGAAAAGATTTGATAACAGGTTGGCCTGTAAAAATGGATTCATTAATATCCTGTAGATCTGCATACATATTATCTATTTTAGGTGGCTGCCAGATTTAATACATTGATGTCTAAAAAGAAAACCGAGCATGATCAATGCACACTATTTATATAGGTGTCCTTTGATTTAAAAAAAAAACCACTATGACGGTTATTCACTAATTAACTGCAGAATCCAGCCGTAGCTTCAGCTGATCCTTCGGCTCGCTTCGGCCGCCGGATGTATGGGCTATTCACAATATTGACAATAGCCCGTACAGCAGCCGAAGGTAGCCGAGCCGAGCGCATATGCCGAGCGCAAATTGAAATAGCCAATAGGAATGTAGCAATGCATTCCAATAGGAACATTTTTATTTAATTTTTTCTATTCTGACATCGCTCCGTGTCAGAATAAAGAAAAAAAAAGAAAAAGCAGTGTTTCTCTCCTGGGCGGCCAGGAGCGGGAGGCTCCCAGAGCGCCCGGGAGAGTTTTTTTTGTGACGGCAGCAGAGCCGCCGGACAACAGGAAACTATTGGGCGGAGCTAGGTGTCACTGCTAGCTCCGCACAATCGTTTTCTATTTACTTTTTTTAAAACTTTTAAAACTATTTTTCTGTTCTGCTCGGTCCTTCTGAGGGTCCGAGCAGAACAGCCGAGCCGAATGCCACTCAGCGGCATTCAGCTATTCACTCACTGCTGTTCAGCATCTATAAGAATAGGCCGAACAGCAGTGAGTAGCCTGCCGGAGGGTCGGCTCAGCCGATCCAGATGTTGGATCGGCTGAGTCGAACTCCTTCTGCACTTCGAGTCGACTGAACATGCTGAGCATGTTCGGCCGACCCGAAGCCATGTGAAGCAAGCCGATGTACGGCTGATTTCAGCCGATGTACGGCTGAAATCAGCCGTACCAGCCTGAAGTGAATAGCCGAACAGTGTTCGGGTCACTTCACTTGGGGTCGGTTATTCACTCGGCCCCCCTCGGCAGCTTAGTGAATAGACCCTAATGAAATTTCCCAAGCACACTTTCCAGCTAGTCAGCACAAAATAACTAATTATATGCTTCAAGGCTAAAAACAGAGGTTTTTGTTGCATACATTTGCAAATACATGTGAAGCCATCCTGACACATCAAGGCATCTCTGCCAACTGGGGTCCCAAACTGTCTGGGCAACTATGGGACATACAGTATATGTCAATGTATAAAGACAAGCAGCCTTTTTCTCTTTAAAGTATGTGTAAACCTTAAAAATGTACTTATTTTGCTCCCATTAAGAACATTTTGCTATATTTCTTCGATAAGTGAAAATACATACTTGTTGATCATGCCAGAAATTCAGAGGTGTGCCCTATGCATACATCCTGTGTTATTCTATGGAGCCTAATTATCCCTCTTAGTTCTTATCCTGGGACTAGGGATCAGTTAGTCTTTATGTTGTGAAGAATAGCCTAAGTTTGAGTTTTTTAGAAAAGGCAACTGGGCACCAACTGGGCTGACACCACTCAGTTCACGATATTGCTGTGTGTTGTCAGTCCACAACAGAATCTAAGTGCTTTCCTGGCATATCAACAGCTTTGTTTCTGTGTTTGGGTCTTTAACCTCCCTGGCGGTATGATTATGTCAGGAATGTTGTACCAAAAGCGGTACAATTTTTTGCATGGAAATTTGGTGTTATGTATTGTAGGCCTGCAATTCTTAGTAATATGAAACATGGGATAATGTGCATGTATTATATTGCAGTTTTTCCTGACATACACGTTATAAGTAAAGCAACACTCCAGAAGCTTAACATTGCTCAAGGCAACTGAAGACTTCAGTGTGTGTGTCTGCACAAAATCCAACAAAACAACTAAAATAATGGCAACCAATGTAAAACTAGTCAAAGGGGAAAGATGCACATGTGCTGGTCAAAATAACACAAATACAATATGAATAAAAATAATGCCGAAGGCAGCCGAGTGAATAATCAAGCCAAAGTGAACAGAGCCGAACGATGTTCGGCTATTCACTCCGGCTCAGTACGGCTGATTTCAGACGTACATTGGCTGCCTTCGGACTGAGCCGAAGTGCAGAGGGACTTTGACTCAGCCGATCCAGCATCTGGATCAGCTGAGTCTAAGCTCCGGCAGCTCACTTGCTCATTCTCATAGGGGCCGAACGGCATTCGGCTCGGCTATTCTGCTCGCTACCTCGGTAGTAGCGAGCTGAATAGCAAAACAGTTAAATTAATGGAAAAAAAATAGTTGATAAATTTTTTTGAAAATTTAAGCAAATAGTAAAATCATAAAAAAAACACTTGGGCGGAGATAGCAGTGACTAGAGCCTTCTAGCAAGTCCCGGCCAAAAAAATAACAACT
>NW_017307739.1:301005-358404 GCF_000935625.1 Nanorana parkeri
GGCTGTGACATCACGGCCGGCTCCACCCAGTTGTTATTGTTTAAAGACAGATCAGCATCCCCAGGTAATTTGGGGACACTGATCTGTCATTACAACTGGGCACAGCCAGCCGTGAGATCACAGCTGTCTCCACCAAGCTGTCATTTGCTGTGCGAACGGCCGGCCCTTCCACAGGCCGTTCTCCCCACTTCGGCTCAGTCGAGCCAAAGCATATGCCTTCGGCTCGTATGAGCCGCGCGGCCGCTGTATGGGCTATTGCGAATAGCCCTTACAGCAGCCCTTCGGTTCGACTGAACCGAAGGGCAGAGGCGGCTGAAGAGAACCTAAGCTACGGCTGAATCCTTCGGCTCTTTAGTGAATAACCCCCCTAAGTTTGGTTTTAAAACAGTGGGGGTCTTCAGCTGCCTGTACTATTCTGGGAGATTCCCACACTCTCTACATTCCAGACCCTGTGTCAACATTTGTTGACTTGATACCTTTGTGGTTACAATAAAAGTAAACTGTACATCCACCCAGCAGCCCCACATCAGCTCCTGGGGCAAAGCTAGTTTCCATTAGCACTTTGCTGGTATTTAGCTTGGAAAGGGAGTGCCTTTTTATGACCCCTTTTCTAAAAGTACATGCTTGGTATTTGGGCATCTCTTGCAAAATCCATAATGTGCGTGTAAAACAAAATTAGTTACTGCAGTGTTTTTTTTTTAAGTATGCATTTGTGTACAGTGGTTTCAATTTTCCACATTTTCTGTAAATGCATTTTCGTAGTACATTAAAGGAATAATTATGCCATTTTTTCATTAGGCTTTTATCTGATTCTAAGAACACTGATAATAAAACCATATCATGGAAAAATTAGTTAGGGATCCAAGGTCACATTTTTTAAAATCAAACCTGGCCTTGATGCCCTGTGTCTCAAGTTCATAATACTGCATGTGTATGAAAACATTGGATGGAAAATTAAGTGTATAACTCTGCATAAACTTGGAATTAAAGTATAAAAGACTAAATGAAAAGGCTATCTTGTAAGATTTCAAGATAAGCTAATATATTACACACATTAAAATATAATTACAGGGAACAAATCCTGTCAAAAATAAAATAATTTTTTTAGAAAAAGATAAAAACTTCATGCTATGGTTTGAAACTATAATATTATTCTTCTGTGCTTTATCTTGTCATTTAATGAATCTACGGATTTGATATTCAACGAGACAAAACATGCATTGCACATTATTGATTAATCAATATTGCAGTTAAACATTTAGGGGTTGATTTACTAATTAGTTGGGGGTGTTCCTTTGCACATTAATGGATATTAAAAAGGAACATGGTTTCACCTCAAACAAGAACTTTGGCAAAAAATTGTCTTAACACTTGCAGTGGGGCTACCCTGCACAAAGAGTTAAGTGCTTTTTTTCATCTAGGAGGAAAAATACAAAAAGTTGTACTCACTGTTAGAGCGCTCCCTCCAGCCTGACCCCTCCCCTGCTCCAGCAATTGAATGTCCCTCGGTGCCCTCACATCCTATACAAAGTGCATTGGATGTGATGACTAACAGGACCTTAGACCGCTGGAGCAGAGAGGGAGAGAAGCTGGAAGGACCGGTCTAACAGCCAGCCAGTTGTGAGGACCTAGTGAGTACAATTTTTTTATTTTCACACCTAGACAAAAAACAAGCACTTATCCCTTGCAGAGTGGGGGTAGTGGGCTATTGCAAGGGTGAAGAAAATGTTTCTTCAACAGATCCCACACTCTTAAGAGGCAGCACACACTGGAGTATAGAACATAGTATAGGGTGGTGATCTGTATAATTGGCTGTTTCCCATAAAGGACCATGTAAGAACTTGGCATGTATATTTAATAAAGTTTGAAAATGATATTCTGCTATATGCCATTCCTCCTTCTTCTGGATATTACACTGTGTGGATGAACTAAGAGACATTATTACTAGGGCTGTGCAAATTAAAGATTAATTTCTCCATTAATCGTTAAACTTTTTGATCGATTACAATTATTTTGATCGCTAATGAAAACACTCACTTCTCCGCAGGCTTCCAGGAGTCCCGTCGCCGATCTGGTGACGTCTCGGATATCAACGTCACCGGACTCCTCCCCCCTTCCCCAAGTGGCTCCGTCGGCTAACGAAGGGAAGGGGGGAGGAGTCCGGTGATGTCGATGTCCGTGACTCCTCCCCCCTTCATTAGCCGACAGAGCCACTTGGGCCGGTGAGTTTGCCCAGGAAACTTTCTGCACGAGCGCCAGCTAAGGCATTGGCCTATACACATACAGCACTGCAATGAAGTAATAAAATGAACTAGAATCACACTAATCCAGCACGTTATTATTCTGAGTTGCCCCACTCAAGCGGCGGCCATATTGAGTGGGGCACGTGAGATTAATACCGTGCTGGATTAGTGTGATCCTAGTTCATTTTATTACTTCATTGCTGCGCTGTATGTGTATAGGCCAATGTCCTTGGATCTGTATGTGTGTTATAATTAATCGAAATTAATTGATTAAAAATGTTTTTGATTAATCGAACACGAATATTTTAATCATTACCAGCCCTAATTATTACCTCATTGGAGAGACACATTACCGTTCTTGATAGGAGGGGAAGCACGTTATACCATACTAAAATATTGTATTGATGGTCGTGTTTATAAGGTGTGTAGGAGAGCATTGTGTGTGAGCACAGATTTCACAATGGAGGAATATCCAGCAGCACCCCGTGGTTTCCTATGACAATTGTTTGCACCTGTGTGGATTTTTTTGTGCACAGAAGATCAAAAGTATTTGGGTTTCAGGGGATCAAAGGACATTATCAGAGTATTTGGACACATTGTTAAAAGACACAGTGTTAATTTCACCCCACCCCTTTTTTGGAGTGTTTCACATTGTGTATTTATTTTGTTATCACTTATATTGTATCACTTATTTATTTTCATATTTAACATTTTCATTGTTATATAGTGCTGTATTATTAGAGGTTAATTAGTTGTATCAGAATGGCCTTGTTCCACTAAAAGGTAGTAAGTGGTACTGTTCATTTCTAATGCTATATTTTCCACATTATTGCTGGGGAAAGGGCTATTTTATGCAAATTGTTGTTAACAGTAGCCAATAGGGTGTGGAAGATTAAAACCTTGAACAATCTTGTGCCTGAACCAGGTATACTTGCAGATTGGTCACATTCACTAATGGCAGTATTTTTAATACACCTATCTAGCAGATTCAATAACCACTGAACTGGCAAAGGGCTTCTGGAAACACCTTGCCAGATGAAGAAATGTTGCTGAGCATCATGTCCTTTGGAGCTAGAGTATATCCTGGAGATTGAGCTCCTGCCCCTTCTTTGCTCTCAAACAACACTTTCTACTAATTAGGGCACAATGCACTGCTATATGGGCCAACCACCTCACTAATTTGACTCTATTTAAACTTAAATGTTGCCCAAATAGTTAAGACAGGAAAGAGTTTTGAAAGTTTATCAGTTAACTTCACCACATTGAATGCAGAATTGTCAATCAAGCTTATAACAAAGGATGCTCATCACTGGTAAATCATGTTTTCTCTAAGCTTTTATGAAGCATTAATGGCATTACTGTTTAAAGGCAAACATCTAATAGCCATGTCTATCTTTGCTCCTTATATTTCACTATACCCTATTTAAGAGGTATTCTTAACAAACTATGGTGATGATTGTTAGACTGATCAGCAAAAAACCATTATTTCAAATAACAATCTGTTCATTTTTTGCCACTGTGTTGTTTTAAACAAATAAACACAGAAGTACATGAAAAATTATGCTCTGTTTAAATGGTTAAGAACTGTTAAGTGGGGAAATAAGGAAGGACCAATGGCTTGGGTATGAATACATTATACTTAGTACAGATGTAATATTATAAAGCACCAGAAATTCCTAGGGTGAAAATAGCATTTAAGGCTTCAGATCCGATATAGTTAAAATATTGAGGATTTTGTGCTTTCCAGAACATTCCTTAAAATGTGCATTACATTTCATTTGTCAAGCAACATTAAACAAATATACAGTATGTAATGGGTGATATACAATAAATAGCAAACCAAACTTTGGTAAGGAAACATGCGTTACTCCTTTAGTAAATCAACTGATGACTTGTGAGAAATCCTGTAGGTCCACAGAACTGAGTATTCTAGCATATTTTATGATTACTATTTATATAAGCTAATATTACTTAGAAAATGTAATTTCATTTTGTTCTGAATGTAAATTCGGACAAAATTCTGTGAATTCGGACACTCAGATGCATCCAAATGTCCAAATTCCAATGAGACCGAATGCAAATTAATCCAAATGTTCTCTTAATTAAATTTTGGATCATCTAAATTTCAGTCAAAATGAAACGTGACTGTTATCTGGCCTATCAGAAAACCCCATCTGAAACTAAAACAAAATTCCGAAAGATCCAAATCTGAAAAACGAAACAGCGTTCAGACCCGAAACCTGAAAGAAAGAAAAATCCAAAACGAAACAAAATTTTTGGATGGCTTACATGTCTAATATTTGGTAGGCAGTGAGCCTTAGTTATTAAAGAGTAATGAATCTTACCTGAAAAATTGGGTGTATATATTAACTGCATGTATCAAATCATATGAAATGTAAAGTTCTGATTACTTTTAATACCCAGTCATGTGGTTTTCACAAGAGTGAATAATTATTGTGAATATTCAGTTAAGATTCTCAATTTCTTTAGTAAAAAAGAATTGCTATCTTATGTTGTTTATCACTTTTTTGTCTGGTGTTAGTTTATTAATGGAGTAGGGGAGCTTCACACAATCATCTTTTTCAACCCTCTGTACATGATTGGGAAGTTAATATTACATTCTTTACTCCTTAAGTAATCAAACACATTGTCACTACTGTTGCAGAACATTGATTCAGAAGACATAAACAAATGAAATAAAATTAAAAAAAATATATAAAAAATATGAAACATATATAAAAAAACAGTTAAAATTACACTTTTGTGCTGCATAAAAAAAGCCTGTTTATAAAACTTATAGTCAAACTGCGGGTAAAAATTATAATTTACATATAGGGAGTGACATATATGCGATGTAAGCAGTGGTGGGCGAGGATGTGGCATCATCTCTCCTTTGAAAAGAATACAAGGCATACCAGGTGATGCAAATGGAGCACTTCATTGCTCGAGTCTCATCTCTCACTCCCTGCAATACCTGGAAGCCCAGCATTATGAGTAGGAGATGGCATGCTGCAAGGTAAGATTTTTATACTTTGGAATGACCCTACACACATAACACACAGCTTTTTAATGATAATTTACACACCCAGTGTGGTGTGCAAATGATAATTTTTCCTGGAGTTTGCCTTTAATACTTGCCTGTCCCAACACCCATTCCTCCAATCTTTGTGAAGAGCTACTGCGACCAAAGATTCTTTAGCCTCTGCCATACTTCCAGATGTCTCCAATGGTCCTCCATGGTTTACTCCTACTTAAATGATATATAACAATATAATGAACTCCTTTCATAAATCAGCCTCATTGTGTTTTAAATATCTATCTAGCCTAGCCTTTTAAGTTAGCTACAAGAAGAGTAACTTCCAATTTCTGTGTAGAGGCCCCATAAATAGTTTTTTTTCTTGCTCAAAAATATTTTATTCTGAAACAACAGTGTATTACTCCTTTCTTGCTAATATCACGTGAACACATTTGCATTGCAGCTGCCAAAAGCTGAGAATCTATCATGTTTATGGTCTGCACACTAATCTATGCAGTTTGTTTCTCATTATTTTTGTTTACATGCTTATTTAGGCTCCGAACAAGAAATATGGATTTATTTTAATGCAACTTAATGAAACCATAGCACCAAGCATAAGTTGCTTTATACGCATGATTTATCAGTATATTAGATTCTGAAGACTCAAAAATATTTTATTAAGTGTGTATTTTTTTCCTTGAAGAAGAATATATCTGTCAGTATTTTATTTTGGCATAGTAGACATGTTTCTACAGTTGATCATGTGGCTGTAGATCATGTTGGTTGGTTTTAGTGAAAACATATGAATCACTCTTTAGGGCTAGGTAAAAAAAAAAAACAGAATGGTCAATTTACTGATGATTTTACTGGGTTTTTGGCCTTGGAAGGTTTACATAAATCATATCTACTCTGTGTGCAGCCTGTGGTTGGGGCATGTGTAGAAGACTCAAATGAAAGAGATACTGGGATCCAATCCAATCATGTGCAAGCAAAAGTCCTGTTTTTTTCGAATTTTTCTTGCTCATGTGTATTTAAAATGAGAACAGGTTCACCAAAAAGCATTTGCCCCTTCAGTAAATCAACCCCCTGTTACTTTGCCTGGTAAAAAGAGGCAGTAAAGTAGGGTGGTTCAGTGAGTATGCTTTGTTGAGGGTAGGTTCATTATCCCCTGGCCAATATGCCTTTCTGCTGTATACATTTTTATATACAAAGGATTTTGTTATACCCCTATTACATTGGATAAATTATTAATTGTGGCTGAAGATAGCTAAGAAATATTTTTGTTGATTAGAATTCTATGTTATTTTGTGGTTACCGTGACTAAACGTGCTAGAAATGTATTTACAACTTCCTAAAACTTCAGTATTTACTGCTTTTTTCTTTTTATTCTGCGAGAGTAGATTATTGATATTGCAGCATAGCGAATATGGCAGTGAAATGCTCTTTTGATATCTCATGTGCCATGTGTTCTTGCATGTGCTTTTTTCCGTTCATCAAATTCAGTTTCAGATTGATTGGCTAAATCAATACCCCGCCTCTAAATAACAGCCACATATAACAGTGTTTTTTCAGTAAATTCTAAAAGTGCTGGCCAATTTCTTTTAACTACATTGCTGTTAGCCTCCTAAAAAGGTCTATGTGCATGTCTTACTTTTTTCAGCATGTGTAGATTATGCTTTTAAATGGCATTCCAAATTTTGAGATGGCTCATTTTAGGAAAAAGTAATAAAAAAGGAACTGCAATTATCTACCATTTAGCAGGATCAGTTCTGAAATGTAATGAAACATGATAGTATAACATTTTGCCACACAAAGATGTAATAAAAGTTTATGTGTACAGTTTGTTGTTATACTACAGAATCTTTGCTTTGTTTGTATAAGCCAGTGTTTTGAGTCTCTATTTTCAGTTTCCTTCCAGCAAATGACAAAAATTCTTGCAATTGCTTAAAAGGTTACCTGTGATGTTTTCAGTTTTTTGAACCCTTTGGAATTAGTTGGATTTCCTTACGAATTGCTTATAAAATGGGGTCTGATCTTTAGCTAAGTCACAATTATAGATGAAAACAATCTGCTTCAACTAATAACACAGAAAATTTGTTTTGTTTTATTTAACCATGATTAACTCTGACTTTTACTATGTCTCGTTCTCCCTCGTTGTCCTGATGCTTACCTGGCTCTCTTATAGACCTCACACTGCTGCATGCCAATTCATAATGGAGAGAAGTAGCAGGTCTGTGAAGTCCAAACTTAGGTTTAACTCAAAAGAACTAATCTCTGAGCACCAGCATCTCTGATCTGTTAAGATGGAGATCGGGGGCTGAAGGCAGAGGATTCATCAAGGGGTCTAATAAACCCAACAGAGAGTAGAAATAATACCCTGGACAATCAGTCATACTGTAACAAAAACAGACAATTATATTGAAACTTAATAGAAGGTTGAATCTCAACTGCGGATGCATATGCTAATTCCCTGAACACAGAGTCCATGCGTCCCAACACAATAGTAACTGAGTGACTATATTACTTCACATGCTACTTGTACAGGATTCACCAGTAAAACAGTCTGGTTCTTAGATAAAGATGAGGAGTTACAGCCAGCAATGTATAATTAGGAAATACGGTACTAATGTTCAGCATGTGTTCCACTACAGCCCATCTACTTGGTATTTAATTCAATAACATAAACAGTAGAAGTTGATTCACTGCACAGTCCAGCAACTAACTCATAAACGTAATAGTAGAAGTTGACTTCACTTCATAATCATAAATGCATTTTTATAAAAGGCAGTAACGAGTAAGAAGTACTTGCGGATCAGAACAGATTTACAAGTGGGCGTGTCCGGATCGCAATGGCGGACTGGCGTGGCTAGCGCTCATGTGAGCAGCACACATCCTGCCCGCACACAGAGCGCCCTGACTACCAGACCCCACATACACAGCAGGACGATGAACCGCAGGAAGACTGGGAAGCAGGGGGCGCCGAAAGTGCCGATGGTAAGCCTGATGCAGCGGTACCTTACCTCGGGAAACACGTCCCAATTGCTGGGCAATGCAACCCGCTCGAACCTCTCACCTAGGCTGTCACTGGAGGGGAGGAACGTGGATAACTCGGTACTCGGTATGGGGACAGGAGACTAGGTGGAAACGATGACGTCATCATCCATGGACGAGCTATGAAAACTCTACCGACGAGAGTGGAACTTGTGGACATGTTCTCAAGGCTTGAACAATCCTTAAAGACTGATATCCTAGCAGTAAAGGGGAAATGACAGCCCTGCTACAGAGGGTGGAGGACAGAGAAGCTCGGCTGGACTCCCACGCGGAAGCAATCAAGACCCTGCAAACCCAGGTATGTGCGATGAGACATACACAGCGCTACACCTTATATCGGGTGGAGGACCAGGAAAATAGGGATCGTAGAAACAACTTAAGGAAAAGAGGCCTACCTGAAACTATAACTGATTTGGAATTAATGGAGACAGTAAGGGGGATCTTTAATACTATACTGGACCAATCACCTGACACTAATCTGAAACTTGACCGCGATCATCGCACCATCCGCCCGCGCGGCATGGCATTAGAAACACCACGGGACATCATAACCCGCCTGCATTATTATGGGGATAAGGAAAACATCTTACGGAAACTACGGGAAAACCCCCTAATAGAATACAATGGGGTACCCCTACAGATATACCCAGACCTAGCTCGCGAAACCCTTGCAAGACGCAGGGCCTTACGCCCACTTCTAGATATTCTTAAGCAAGCGGGTATCAACTACAGGTGTGCCTTCCCGTCTTGCCTAATAGCTCGTAAAGAGGGAAAAACGGCAATTCTTCGATTCCCAGAAGATCTACATCAGTTCTGTAAAACTATAGCAATTGACCCACCCCAACTGCCGAGTTGGCAGGAGGTAATATCAACAAACGACCCTCTCCCGAACTCTACATGGACACCTATAAACCGCCCTATACAGCGGTCCAATTAGGGCTACAAAAAAGAAGTACCACATCGGATGACCCGGGATAACCGGGTTAATACCTGAAATAAGAAAGTAGATAGGGTAGGCACAGCCTGGTTTAGGTAGTTAGTAAGTGACGGTATTACTTATGGGGTAAACGGGACGGGGAAGGTAGGAGGGACGCTAAGATTATATAAATACTTAAGCGAGGGCCCCGGGTGCCTCGGCACATCGGGGAGTGCTGGGACACCTGGTGGCCTTGTTTGGTGTGGCTGTTCATGGCAGCGACCCTCTCTCCCGTGTAATTACACATGGGAGTCGGGGCCAGACAGGGGCCAGGGGGTATAGACACGTCCCCCACAACAATAATGTGCGATGATAGCTCAGAGGAGCTCGCACCAGCCCAATATGTGGGCTTAGGGAATAGACACGTTGGTCGTAATCCTAATCAGATACGACCTCCCTTTTTATTGTGTCTTATAGGTATGTTTTTGTTTTTTCTTCCTATACTGCTTTCTTTTCTCACCCGCTTTTTCCCACCCTTTTATTTTTCCCCTGGGGGAGGACCGGTTGGGACTCTTAGGTTAAGAAACTGCCTTTCTTTGGAGTGCCGATGGCCAATTATAACATACTAACTTACAATGTCAGGGGTCTTAATACCCCGAGTAAAAGACACCAACTGGTGCAGGAACTGCGGCGATTACGTTGCGATATCGTACTCGTGCAGGAAACGCATCTCTCACAATATACTCATGTGCGTTTATCCTCGTTATATTACCCGACATGGTTTTATAGTACCTCGGACTCGAACAGCTCTAGAGGGGTGGCGATCGGCATTCAAAGGAATGTTCAGTTCAGACTCGTGTCCACAAAAGTAGATCCTGATGGGAGATACCTCTTTGTTAAGGGAACTATTGACAACTACGTATTTACCTTAAGCTTCAGTCTAAGTGCCCAATAAAGCTCCGACAATTTTCCTCTGTAAGACACTACGCCTCTTACGGGATTACAAGGAGGGCATGGTGATCTACGCAGGAGACTTTAATATTCATATGGACCCTTCCTTAGACTCGTCTACAGAACGCTCCCATATAGCCTTTAAACTACTTAAATCTCTGAAAGCTACACTACACTCAATGCAATTGATTGATACCTGGATAATATATCACCCTCGAGACAGGGACTATTCTGTATACTCACCAGTCCACAAAACATATAGACGGTTAGACTACATACTAATAGACCATTATCACCTAGGGACTATTCAGGACGTAAACATCTTAACTGCTACCATCTCTGACCATGGTCCAGTAATGGCATCCTTGAGGCTCCCAGGGGACAAACATACACCATTCACATGGAGATTAAACGAATCTCTCTTGCGGGATGATACAATATTGGCGACCCTTAAGAAAGATTTGTCTTATTATCTCAGAAAATGCAGAGGGAGAGGAGTCGCCGGGTATTATATGGGAGGCTCACAAAGCTACAATTAGAGGGTCCATTATTTCCCAGGGTGCTTACAAAAAGAAAGAACATACCCAGAATGTGATAAGACTCACAGCTAAAGTAACTGCGTTAGAGCAAATACATAAACGGTCTCTGTCAAATTCGGCTCTTAAAGAACTAACAAACGCAAGGGATGCTCTGAAAGGTGTTATCCTGTAAATATAAAAAATCCTTAAACTAACTCCCCCAACGTTCTTATGAACTGGGTAATAAACCAGGGAAATCCCTTGCCAGGCTCCTGAAAGATAAACAAAGTAGGAACTTCGTGGCTAAGATTAAGACTAAACAGGATACAATGGTACATACATCAACCGCTATATCTAATGTATTTAAGGACTACTACTCACTCTTGTATAAGGTGAGACCCGAGAGTAACACACAAACAAAAGAACAACACCTAAACCACATTCGGACCTACCTAGCCTCGACCCCTATTCCTGCTATAACTAAGGCTCAAGCGGAAACCCTGGAATCTAATATAAGCCTAGAGGAAATCCAACAAGCCATAGCCGCCATGGCCAAGGGGAAAAGCCCAGGACCTGACGGCTTTAAACTACAGTATTACAATATGTTTCAACATAATCTACTTCCTCATTTGGGTAAATATTTTGACTCTCTCCTCAGTGGTGACTTACCGGCACCAGCTACCGTACATGCATACATAGCGGTATTCCCTAAAGTGGGCAAAGACCTGACCATATGTGGTAGCTATAGGCCTATATCGCTATTGAATACAGATATCAAGATATTTGCCAAAATTACCCTACAGCTCAAATTAAATTAAATGGCATCTTTTCAACTAACTTTACCCTATATAATGGCACACGTCAAGGATGCCCACTATCCCCATTATTATTTGCCCTATCATTAGAACCCTTCCTTATTACCATAAGAGGCAATAGTAACATCTCAGTAGGCACCATAGAACATAAACTAGTCGCTTACGCGGATGACATTCTATTCTTTATTCAACAACCTCAGATCTCGCTCCCATCATTACTACGGGAATTTGAAACTTTCAACCAAATATCGAATTTTAAAATGAATCTTTCGAAATCCGAGATATTAAATATCTCTACTCCGGGCCATATTGTAACCGCTCTAAAAGAATCGATGCCCTTTAATTGGCATAGTCAAAAAATGCGATATTTGGGTATAGAACTAACAGCTAGAACCACGGAATTATTCAGCGCAAACTATATGCCTTTGTTAAATAGTATAAATAGGGACCTCAACAAATGGCACAATTACCGAGTAGGCATTTCCCTCACGGGACGGATAAATGTCATTAAGATGATAATACTCCCACGGATATTGTATATACTACAGACTGTACCAATTGTACTACCAAAATTTTATTTACGTGCACTTAAGTCGGTTGTCAGTCGGTACATTTGGAGATGGTCTCCCGTCTGGATTTCTTATGGAGTCCTTATTAGGACCCGAGAGCAGGGAGGGTTAGCATTGACCGGTTTTCAATTGTTATTACCAGGCTGTTGCACTTAACAGGATGTTGGATACTCACTTTTGCACTAAGATTAAACAATGGGTAGAGGTGGAAAACACCTTAGCCGATCAAGATATACCCACTATTTGTTGGATACCACAGGAACACTGGAATTTACATTCTCTCACATCTCCCCTCACCCGTCAAACTATGGCCATTTGGAACTCACTATATACCCGAATGATAGGCCAATACAATTCACCAATAATGTCAGTAACTGGCAATTTGTACTTCACATCGGGACTTCACAACACGGGTTTCCTTAAATGGACGACACACGATACTTTAAAGTTATATCAAATATGTGATGGAGACAGACCACTTTCGTTAGAATCTCTTAGAGAACAATGGGGGACGTACCCATTTGACACGTGGAGACATAGGCAACTATCACATTTTATTTCATCACTACCAAAGCCTTTTCGCACTACCTGGCAGCTTACAACTTTGGAAAAACTATTTTATGCATCAGAATCACCACGTCATGGAATATCACAAATTTATAAGATTTTAATAAAAGATCAACTTAGTCCTTACCCACTATATCTAAACCAATGGGAACAGGACTTGGAGATTACCTGGATGGATGCGCAGAAACAACAATTGTTAAGTCTCAATGCTACTACATCCATTAGCACTCAAGTGACCGACACTACTTTACGCTTTATGGCACGGTGGTATTATACACCAGAACGCATACATAAAATGTACCCATCTAAGACGGAATTATGCTGGAACTCCCTATTTTCTTTTCTTTTTCTTTTTCTTAGTGTATATCTTCCATTGAAACTAGGGTAACTGCTGCTGTACGAGGGAGGCGACAGACAGTAACACTCCGCAGGTCAGCAATACGACCGGGCGGGAGTGAGGAATGCCCGCCGACACTTAATGTAGGATATGAACTGTTTAGATGTACCTTGATGTAGAACGATTATATGTTAAAGTGATTTTTTCTTTTGTTTTGAAAAAATAATAAAAATTGAATATGGAAAAAAAAAAAAAGAAGTACTTGCGGTTTTGCAGACAGACGTCACTTGTATTGCCTGTACAAAATGTAGGCCTTCGTAGAAGCTGAGGTGTGCTCATATCCTTTATGGCGAGGTTGGATATGGAGGCACAGGAAGCCAATGCACAGCAACAGTGTAGACAGGGCATCCTATGTGATACACTTCCCATTTTAAGACGAAAGGATTAGCAGACTTGAAAGGAGTTGTAATGAATGTGAGTGGATCAGATGCTGATTATCTGCCAAGATGGAGAGGGGAATTAAATAGTTTCCAGCCAAGGTGAATGTTGTGAATTGCCAGAAGGAGAGTGGAACAGTTTGCAGCGGTAGTAAGGATGATGAGCTGTCTGAAGTACACCTGCTCAGCATCAGCACATTGCTTGGACACTGAGCACCTGAACTTCCTAGCTTAAGCCAGCTGAGATGGAGAAGCGAGGACAGCTTAGTATGTTACACATACTATCAAATTAATAGTAATTTTATACTATATATCTGACCACACAGATTTCAGCTGCTGCTTAACTTGATTGGAGTAGTGGCGTGAGATTTCACATTATTCATGTTACACATACTCTTCACTAATGAGCATTCAGGCCTTTAAAAGGTTTTATGATTTCTTTCTGTCTAGTTATGGCTTACACGAACAGACCTTTCTTCAGGTAAGCAGACTCCAGCAGTAACTAAAGCTTGTGTGTCTATTATAGGGTAAATTCAATCCACACCAAATCTCATATCATTGGAGTACTAGAAACCAAGTATCCTTTTTTAAGATGCCTATAGCCTTGGGATTTTTACGCTTTTTTGTTAAGAACAAGCTGAAAATTGTTAAAGAATATTTACATCTACGTTCAAGTATAAATCCAGCCAAAACTTTTTATTTCAGTTGTTAATAGAGTGAGGAAGGAATAGAACCCCTCTTGTGTTTTCGCTGATGCCAAGATTTCCATTAGAGAAATTTCCCCTCATTATTCAGTGACAACTGTTTCATCACGCAGTAAGTGAGGAAAAATCTGCAACAGAGGCACAGACCGTAACTAAACTAATGGGAGTTCTAGATTTCTCCTGCTGTACTAAAAAGGTGTTTTTATTTCAGTCTTTGTTGCTCTGGGAGATTGTTCCTTACTTTTGATCTAGTAAAACCATTGTCACTATGATTGAAACTAAAGGAAAGTCTCTCAAAAGGATCCCAATAGCAGTGAATAACTAAAAGGGGTTCTAATCCTTCCCCATGCTATTGAAAACTAAAGCAAAGTGCTCTTTTAGGGTTTATAATTTTTGCACCCCCTGTCTAACTCAAAGGTTAGCATATTGTAGACAATGAAAAGTTAGGAGAGTTGTCCCCTGATGCAGCGCTACAGGAGGGTAAGGAAGTATGGGTGTGGATGTTAATGCTAGATGTGCTACTTCTTTTACGTGCAGACCGGGGTGTCCGACGTTTCTAAATGAGAACAAAAAATTATGACATAAGCGCTACTACCAAAAGGTGGCTTGGTGAAAAGCAATAATCAGAAGTGCGGTAAATACCAACTTACTATGAAGTGAGTGATGACGCGATATCATCGACGAGGGGTGGATTGATTTGAATCCTGAGTGTTGTGGTAGGGTAGGGTTCCGGATGGATGATAGCACTTGGAAGGATGGCCTGTGGTGTCAGAACCAGCGGTCCCCTTTCGTTTCGCGGCTCCAGTAACACACAGCGCTTGGACCAGGACTCTCACTGGCATCGTGCCCTCCCCAGCTTCAACGGAAATTGCCAACCCACACACCTCCTCGCCTTCCCCCATATCTGTTCACACACAGAACAGAGCGCTCATCATTCCCCTACCCACCAGCCAAGAGACCCTACTGGCCACACACCTCCAGAAACAGGGGGTCAAACACATAATTGGCAGTGATTACCACCATAACCACCACACCTCCTTCTTCACCTCTGGTGGCAAACCATCACATGATTTCCTGGAAATCATCCAGGACAACCTCTGTGCGATCTTCCATCATCTGTAAAACACCCGGATACCACAGGCCATCCTTTCAAGGGCCATCATTCATCCGGAACCCTACCCTACCACAACACTCAGGATTCCCATGAATCCACCCCTTGTGTAGGGCAATTGTCATAAAATGGTAATTGTTATCATATTAATTTGGGTAACATTAATAATCCATGTCCTTTTATAGAAACACATTTCTGTCAATGTATGTATACACAGAAATCACCCATAATAAGGCTTGCATTTCTTTTTACTGTTGTTTTTGTTTTGTTTTTTCAATTGGTAGCAACATGCGATGTTCAGAAGCATTATTTATGTGAAGAAGATGCGTGAACAGCTCCAAATAAGTACATTACATTTATTGCTATCACCATATTTCAATATGGCCACTATGCTATCATAGCTGTTACATATATCATTCATAGCTGATTAGAAACAAGATTTTACAAAAAGACAGACCCCCCTCCTCCTTTTTGTCTTTACTTTCCTTTTTTAAATGTACTGCATCTTTCCAAATTTATTATTCATTCATGACTGTCAACCCACCATATCTCCAGTATTCCTACTATATCACAACCGTATTAATTAACAGCAATTTCAGTCTGCTAATTTTGTTTGGAAGGCTTTTTTGCATTTGGTACATTTTTTTATCACTGTCTAATCTAATGAAGCAGTACCAATGTGTAATTAACATTTCCAAAAATAATTTACTTTCTAATTTGTATGCTGGTGTCTAAGAAAGTGTTAATTCAGTGTTAAATCAGCAGATAGGATGGCAACAAATATTTACAATATTCCTCTTTAACCCCTTCAATCCTTTATGACATTCCATGCCATCATGAATTGGGCTTTCACTCCTTTATGACAGCATTGAACATCAATCATAAATTCCATGTCCTCCAGCTCTACCCCACACACCACTTCGCCCACTGCAATAAGCTGCTGCTATTTGATGCCTGGCAACTGAAGTTGCAATTGTCCTCTGAGTCACAAGATCACGTTGATAACCATTCACCATGACCAGTGATACATAGTGACAGCCAATAATTTGTAATTACTGGCTGTCAACTCTGTCTTTGCCCTACTCTTTCATCACTCTGATCTGAGACGAGTGAGGCAGAGATTTCTGTTACAAAATTCTTACAAAAGTGATAACTGGCCGGGAAGCTGGCTCCGTGCCCTCTCGTGATTCACACCACAATAGGAAAAACCCTGGTACCCCACTGACCTCCCAGAAATTAAAAAGGTTTTGGGCACTGACCATAGTAATGGGTATTTAAAAAAAAAACAACATACGGTCTTACTGGTACAAGCACCCCATCCTGGCTACCCCTCTTTTTTCCAGGGATTATGAAGAGGGATAGATATTTTCAACCGCTGTACATTTTCCATTTCAATGATAACGCCGAGTGTCCCCGTAGACAAGACCCTTTGTATGATATACAAAATAAGGCCCCTGATTAAACATCTTTCTGAACATTTTGTGAGAAATTATACCACTGACAGAAACATCTGGATAGATGAATCCCTGATGAAATTTAAGGGAAAATTGCTGTTCAAGCAATATATTACATCCACATGTTCAAGCTATAGGATAAAATTCTATAAACTGTGTGAATTGCACTACCGGTTATACCTGGGCATTTCACATTTATGACGAAAAAGATCTTGACCCACCAAGATGCCCGGATTCTGTGTGCATAAATTGCAAAATCGTATGGGATCTTCTCCTACCTTTGCTAAACAAAGGCTATAATTTATGGATGAACAATTGTTACAGCAGCATAAATTTGTTTAAAGGTTTATTTTGTTTTGAAACCCTAGCCTGTGGCACAGCGCATAAAAGTTTCACGGACTTCACCTATAAGCTGACATATGGCAAAAACCATAGAGGTACAACATCAGTTTTGCACCAGGATGAAGTGCTTGCCCTGCGCTACACTGATAAAAAAAATTATACATGTTTTTCACAAAGCATGACGGAGGGACAGTGCCGGTATCTGTGATGGGGAAGGATACACTAACCCAAAAGCCAAAGTGCATTGTAGAATACAGCTAATTTATGGGGTGCATAGATTTAGCTGACTAGTGCCTACAACCCTATCTAGTTCATAGGAAGACGAAAAGCTGGTACAAAAAAATTGCTGTATATCTAACCCAAATGTACTAAAAAAGCAGGCATGGTGAAGTCATATACCTTCCTGGAATTCACACAAATTTTATTAAATATTTTGTTTTACCGGCCCACTAATCCCCCCACATTTCACTCTGAGGATGTCTAGAGGCTTTGTGGCAGACATGTTCTCCACAGCCTGCAAAAAATCACCCCAAAAAAGGTGCAGATATCATATGTAAAACATAAAATTGTCATATTAAGTGTACAAATGTTTGCAGAATCAGTGATCTGAATTTTTCACCCTATATGCTGATGCTGTATGTTGCCCATACCTAAGACAATTACAAATTAAATCGAAATTGTTATGTGTTTAGTTATCTGTAAATGCCCATATTATATGGCTCATTTTAGAGGGCAAATATTGCTGGGTTCAGTTTGAGGAAGGTTTGTCAAACTGCTTCTAAGTTCTAAATGTTAATTTTAACTCCTCTGAAGTCAGTGGGAGCTAAATCTTTAAAACCAGTTCTGCCCCTTTTCAGGACCAATAAGCAAGGGATTGCCAAACAAAGGATATGAGAAGCTGGGCACTGCCAAGAAGCCATGCAACAATGGAAAAAGGGCAACATGCTTGGGGGATTCCCTAAACCTGCCTATGAAGTGGCACATCTGTAGGATGTACATAAGTAAAAGTGAAATTTACAAAGAAAGAAAATTAACAATTTAAATTGTTGGCTGGTAAAGGACATTTTCCTGTGGCTTGTTTTTTTGCTGGGTACTGCCCTGGCAAACATGTACCAATGCAAAAACAATCCATTCCATTCCATTCCATTCAACTATGCTAAAGATTTCTGAATTGACCAAGATCCAATCATAAATGCTAGACCCCTTCAGGTAATCATTTATAGATTTTAAGGGGTACCCTATGCAAAAAAGAAAAAGAAAAAATGGACTTGTCTCTCCCTCAAATCAATACCAGACTCTTATCTGAGCGTGCTCCCCCTCCTGAACTGCACCACCATGTGGAGGGTGATTTGCCATAAGGGAATCCCCTGGCAAAGCACCTTGTCCCCATGTTCATGAGAACAAGCCCCTCTTCCCTACATCCAGTCAAGACCCCCCACTCAAGAGAATGTGGGGGTCTGTTGGTGGGGGCTTATTAGTATCTGGAAGGTCCCTTCAAAATGACACTCCCCCCACAACGGAATGAGTTAGGGAATAAAAAATAGTAACCCTATTCTTTCACAAAATAAATAAAAGTGTAAACATAGACACCTAGGGGGTTATTCACTAAGCTGCCAAAGGCAGCTGAATAACCCATACAGCAGCCCTTCAGTTTGGCTGAACCAGAGGGCTCCAGCGGCCAAAGTGAGCCAAGGGATCAGCTGATGCTTCGGCTTAATCCTTCAGCTCCTTCGTGAATAACCCCCCTACACTTTTGACAACTTCTTTGTTAAAAAACGTCCCACACTGCACATTAGCACTTGATAACTGTCACTGCAAATTACAGCTCCCTGGGCCAACAGGTGGAAATGTAAACTAAAGGGGTGGGTTGCTCGTGATGTCATTGCTATGGCCAAATTTAGTCAATGATGTCACTAGCATCTCTGCCCCTTTGTTTACATTCACCTGTTAGTTGGGGATTCTCCCAGCTATGTTCTTTTACAACACTCTGTAAACGTCTGGGAACTGAGGAGACCAGTTGCTGGCGTTGTGGGGGAGGAATGTTGTCCCATTTTTGCCTGATATAGGATTCTAACTGTTAAACAGTCCTGGGTCTTCTTTGTCGTATTTTTCATTTCAAGATGCACCAAATATTTTCAATTAGTGAAAGGTCTAAACTGCAGTCAGGCCTGTTAAGCACTTGGACTGTTCTACTATGAAGCCATGCTCCTGTTATAAATGCTGTATGCGGTTTGGCATTGTCCTGAAGAAATATGCAAGCCTTACCTGAAAAAGATGTCATCTGGATGGGAGCATATGCTGCCCTAAAGCCTGGATATATCTTTCAGCAATGATGGTGCCTTTCCAGATGTGCAAGCTGCCCATTCCATATACACTAATGCACCCTCATACCATCAGAGATGCAATCTTTTGAACTGAGCATTGATAACAAGCTGGAAGGTCCCTCTCCTCTTTAGTCTGGAGGACCCTGTGCCCATGATTTCCCCCCAAAAATTCAAATTTTGATTCGTCTGACAACAAAACAGTTTTCCACTTTGCAACAGACCGTTTTAAATGCGCTTTGGACCAGAGAAAATGGCGTTTCTGAATCATGTTAAGATATGGCTTCTTCTTTGCATGATAGAACTTTAACTTGCATTTTTGGATGGCATGGTGAACTGACAATGATTTTCGGAAGTATTCTCCATGCAGTGATGTACATCACAGAATCATGCCTGTTTTAAATGCAGTGCAGTCTGAGGGCCCTTGTGCACAGAGCTTTTCCCAGATTCTCAGAATCTTTTGATGATGTTATGTACTGTAGATGATGAAATATATTTAAAGTCTTTGCAATTTTACTTTAAGGAAATTCTGAAATTGTTCAACACTTTTTATATGCAGTTTCTCACAGATAGGTGAACCTCTGCCTATCTTTTCGTCTGAGTTATTCTGACTCTCTAAGATGCTCTTTTTATACCCAAACATGTTACTGACCTGTTCCCAATTAACCTAATTAGTTGCTAAATGTTCTTCCAACTCTTCCTTGTTAGTACCACTTACTTTGCCAGCTTTTTGTTGTCATGACCCAACTTTTTTGAGATGTGTTGCTGCCATCAATTTCAAAATTACCTTTTTTGTTTCTTAAAATGGCAAATTTTCTCAGTTTAAACATGTGATATGTTTCCTATTGCTAATAAAATATAAGGTTAATGAGAACAATGGGGGGTTCTGTAGTCCAGCAGGGGAGAACTCTGGCAGGGTCCCTGCTTGGGATTTCAGTGTAGCAGAGGCAGCATTGTCAATATACTAAAGGAAGTTAGGGGGTCACTGGATTTCTTGCAGGATGAGTAGAATTTATATGTACTTGAAGGTTTGTAAGGAGACAAAACATCGGGAAATGTGCATGTATTGGAGAGATGTGCTAAATATGTTTTCCCCTTTTCTTTACCAGGCATGCACTTTAATTTGTCACACTCTCCACTGGAAATATATTAGTGTCATAATAAATGTAATAAAGTGCAGAATATTGTTTTCCTTTGCCCTTAAAATATATAGGGAATGAAAAAACTCTTGGAAAACAATACTATCAAAGGAAAGTCTTTTTATTCTAGGAACTATATATGTCTCACATCTGTATCATAAGTGTTATTGCTGAAATATAAGCCCGTAGCTGAAATGTGAAAATGGTTCTGGAGCTGTACAGGTTAATCTGTTTTGGATGTACCTAAAAATGAAATCTACTAACATGAAAATATAATATATATTTTCAGAAATATAATAGTATTACCATGGCCTTAACTACATTCCGTCCATGGCCGTTCGTGAACGTCCTGCCCCTCCCCTTCTCGTGTGCGGCACTCAGCGCGCACACGAGACGGAAAACTGTAAGCATGTAAACAGCCAGCGATGGCTGTTTACATACAAGCGATCAGGCGTCTCTAGAGATGCCCGATCGCTTGCAGGAGCTTCGGGTGTGCGCCGCCCCCCCGTACCTTTGTCTGCTCGTTGCCGCTGCCGATCCGTGATCTGATGTGGCCAGTGCGGCTGGGACCGGCACGGCGACGCTCTAACAGCAGATCAAAGGGAGATCATTACTTGATCATCCCTTTGATCTCTCTTCCTGTCCCCGAATGCAGGAAGTGATGTATATTACATCACATCCTGCATTCAGTGTCACTCTCCGGTGCAGAACACCGGAGAGAAGCTGATGAAGCAGATCTCTGCTTCATCAGCTTCTCGGGGGGTCCTTAGGTGACATCAGAGGTCTTGGAGACCCCTGATGTCTCCATAAAGAGGACCTGTTTGGTGAATTGGCTATTACATAGGGGATTCCTTAGTCCCCTATGTTTTAGCAATAAAGTTAAGTCTAAAAAAAAAAGTTTAACAAAAAATTACAGCATTAAAAAAATAAAGAAGCTAAAAAAAATATTCACAAATAATAATTAAACAAAATAACACAAATTTTTTTTAAAAGTCCCCCGCCCCCCCACGCAAACATGCGTCGGGTGCGCCTATGTACAAAAACGACGATTGCGCCCATTACGCAGCACATGTTACATATCGCCGTGAACGTCGCAGTGAGAACAATAATTCTAGGGCCATCAATCACTGATGACACTAAACTGATGAGCGGTAAATACGTTTAAAGCGTCGCCTATGGCCAATTTTGGTTGCGGGAAGTTTTCTGCGATTTCGCGGGCGCGCGCAATTTTAAAGGTTGACATGTTTAGTGTCTATTTACCCGACGTGACCCTGTCTTTTATATTATACCAAAAAATTGGGGTGAAAATAAATGTTTCATAACATTTTATAGGGAAACATGTTTTTTTTTCAAAATTTAGGGTACTTTTTTTGTTATATAGTAAAAAATAAAAACCCCAGTGGTGATTAAATACCACTAAAATAAAGCTCTATCTGTCCCCAAAAAATGGTATGAAATTCATTTCAGTGCAGCGTTGCATGACGGAATAAACATCAGTCAAAGTACCGCAGCGCTGAATACTGAAAAATGGCCTGGCCAGGACGGGGGTGAAACACCATGGCCTTTAAGTGGTTAATATTGCACTATTTAATGCACCTACAAAATGATGCATATTTATTTATTAAAGCATTATATAACTTTAAATTGTTATTCAACTGTTTAAATTCTATTTAAAATATGATCATATTCTACAAATGAATAAGGATAATTTAGCAATGACAAGTAGACATTAGGTCACGCTATTTTATTACTACTAATTTTATTGCTCAGGAAATAGTTTTTGATATGGGCTTATATCTGCTTCAGGGTCTATGCAGAGTTTTCAATTTTTTTTGTCCTTCCACTGATAAAAGAACTAGTAAGAGAAACAATTTGTCACTATAAATTTTAATAAAAAAATTTCCAGTCAGACAAATCTGAGAGCAGCTGGGGATTTCTGTGTCCATGTTATTTAATGGACCTTTTATAATTTGCAGCCTTGTTAGACCTGACCATCTGTGTGCTTCTGAAATAAGTTTACAGTAATCATGATAAGCATAGCATTATTTTTATGTCTTGCCTGATTGTACCATGACATATGCCACTATCAATATTTCACTACTGACTCAACTGAATGCAGATTTCAGGTGCTTATTTGTGAGGAGACATGACTCGCTATAGTTGTTAACCAGAAAACAAAACAATTTAAATGGCGGTAATGTAGATTATATCTGCAATAAAGGACAGATGTTATCAGCACCTTTGCATCATTTGTGTTAAAATGCAGATGCCATTTCAGAGCACAAAAAGAGCATCCTCGCAAATGACAATGTGTAAATTGCAGTTTAGCATTTACAGATGCAAATCTATGCAGAGCATTTTGCTACATGCTTTTAGAAAAAACAAAATAAAAGACATGGCTAATAAAAATAATTTTTTACACCTTTATAAATGATACATCGGCCGTATATGCCAACAGAAAAAAATAATTTTTTACACCTTTATAAATGATACATCGGCCGTATATGCCAACATACTGTATATCAGTTCTTTACAGCCCCTAGTAACTGCAGACAGCTACTACAGGTTTTTTGATAGTTAAAAACATTACATTCACAAGCATAATGTTATTGCTTTTGTATAGTCTATTTTCTGGGGGGGGTTAAATGCATATCAATCAGTGTAACCAGGTGAGTGGCTTTATTATGGTGACATCCTCCACTATACGTAAATTTGATTTGACATCATGAGAAATATTTTTCTATTCTTTCCATACAAGGAATAATAGAAGGTGTTAACTTTAAGAACAATGTTAGTGTTAAAGTGTATGCAGAGCCAAAACCTTTTTTTTTTAGTTTTGGATATAAACATTTTTTTTAATGCTGAAGAGGAAAGCTGATGGCATTGGGTACTAAGTGAAAACATGTTCCCATGGATTTGTGTGGAGTTGAATAACTTAAAAATTATTTAGGCATTGGACAGGTCACATATACTTTAGGTCCTGTGGGAACCATTTGGATGTAAACTACAGAAGCAAGAATAGATTGCCAATCTCAAGGTCCAAATGTAAGTTTTAATAAATCAGTTAGGTTTGTTCCAAACAAATAGCCAACACATTTTGGGGGATCTAAGGGCACCCACTTCATCAGGGTTTATTGATGAGAGTGGGAGTTGAAAGCTGGTAGCGGAGTAAATAAAAATTACAGTGTGTATAGGCAAGCTCCACAGTAGCTGGTTGTAGCATTCTTGCTTCTAAGAATGAAATTGTTGTCTGTGTCTCCAATACGTGGATTCACTCTCTTTATCTATCCCGGTCACTGTTGTCACAGAGAGAGAAAATGATGGGAAATCCCAAATTGTCACCAGAGCAAGAGTTGAGGGTAACTCTCCCAATGAAGACATCTGTTCATGTGAAAACTTTCTAAGAGGGAAATTCCTCTCATTTCTTTGAGATTCCCTTTCACTTTCTGTCATGGCACTGGGATTATCTTATGAATATATCAACAAGGGAAAGCAGTAAGGAATTAATATGTAGATTACCCTTACTTGTGTAATGTACAGTTTACAGCATTGTGCGGCCAATAAGACTGCCTAGCTAGAACACAAAATAGTCTAGGAATGCACACAATTGAAATTTAACCCTGGAGGAAAGCAATGACAAAGATGTCTTGTAGTTTTTCTTGCTCTCGGGACTCTTCCAATTATACCAGAAAAAAAAAAGCAGAAGAGTAAAAAAAATTAAAAGGAACTGGTAACACTAAACATGTCTTACATACTGATTCAAAAAACCCATAAGCACTGTTTGGCTGAAAGTGTTTATTACATTTGTCTGAGAGTGGTAATGTGCAAAAAAACTAGTGGTCTTTTCCGACCCAGCAACAACCGGGCAATACTTAAAGTAGAATTGTGGGCAAAATTTAAAAAAATACTTACATAATGTAGCCTGCCAGTAGCAGAGGTGTTTTGTTTTTTGCCCTTAACTTACTTTTATTATCTACTGATCCTGCCAGTAGATTTGTTATATTTCACTTACTGTAACAGGCCAAGTTGCCCAGCAAAAATGGCAGTTACAAGAGTTGAGCTGTTCACACTTCACAGATTAAAGCTGTCCCACCTCGCTTCATCCGCCAGTGCTGAAATCTTTTGCTCAGCATCTTCTGGGTCTCACATAGATGGATGTTTCTGATATAACTTCTGCACATGCATGCAGGAGTTACATCATCCCTGGAACTTGGCTGGATTTCCATAATTTTACATATGCCAGGATGACACTGAACTATGCTTGTGCTGCAGGCAGTGTACACTCTTTAAAAAATTGCTTGGTGAGAGGCAGAACTTTTTTTATTATTAGAGGAGACATGCAAAGTTCCATTTTAAAACTGATAGGACTGGTTAACCCAAACTAGAACTGCAGCATCTTGTGTGGTGGCCAGGGATAAACTAGATATGAAACACCACAATCCCTTCTAAAAACACATTTAGCCCCACTTCTTAAAATGTATAAAAATGTATTGTTTATGAAACACAGCAATATGAAAAAAATGTAACACCCTAAAAACAATAAAAAATCTGATTTAGCTCATTAAGATGGTATATAAACCAACATGTGCATGTAAATAAATATTTATTTAACAGTTTAACTAACAATATAAATGAATTTGTACTTATAGCCCAAAAGGTGCTCAACAAGAGCGCCTATCTTGAGAGAACCCTGACTATATAAACATAATACAAAATACATGCTAAATACCATAATAATAAAAATACCAGTAGTATCCACAAAAATTTGCCAAACACAAATGCTTATAAAATGTGCACTAACCACCTATATAACAAGCATAACTATGAGCATCCTAATCAGTATAGTGCAAACATATAAAACTAACAGAAAGGCAATGAGTGCTGCCATTACAGAAGAGATAAGTGGAAAATAAAATTGGCAAACTAGGGAATCCATACCCCTATAATGCTGCAATAAGTTATACACAGAATAGCTCCATGTGTGTTGTGGCATGTAACCATAATCATAACATAATCATAAGCTGAAGGGTATGGACTCTCTGGGATCTAACTAGTTTGCCAGTTTTATTTTTTCTAATCTTCTCTTCTGCATGCAAAAGACATCGCTTGAGGTTTCTCTCATGTAGATTGTAGATTCTACGCTAATACTCATAATATTTCCATTTAATTTCACATTCAAACATTAGATCCCTTAAGTGTAAATATGACCAGTAAATATCAAATTACATTTTTTTTGTAATAAAACAATTAAAAGATTTTAGAGCTTTATCTGTGATTTTCAAGGATTGCAACTACCATAAACATACATTTATTCCCACAATTTCATAAATGAATCTGTAAATTATGTAAAAAATCCCACTCCAAGTCATGTACTTTTTTCAGAAAATATGTGTCATCAAAATAAAATATACTATGTGTATTTGAATATTCTGAGTCAAAAATTTGTACTCCAAAGAATCTTCACACTAACTCAGTGTAGCTAACTAGCTAGCGGTTATGTAATCGCTAACTCCGCCAATTGTTTATATTTTGCCAGCATCTGTCAGAATGTAATTTTGCGGCGGGCGTTTATCACGTGCGGACGGGTCGGTGTGCGTTAGGTTTTTTGTTATTTCGACGGGTCGGTGTCATTGTGAACAACGTTGGACATCGTGATTGGCCTTTGGATCATGGCAATGGATTCATTTTTTAAAATTTTTGGTGTTTTTATTTTTTCATTAAATGAATTGTCAAAAACCTTTTTTTTTTCAATTAATAATTTTATTCTTAAAATCTGGTGTGTTTTATTTACTTTTTACTTTTAACCCTTTAGTAAATGAGTAGGTGTATAAGTACCCCTTACTCATTCAAAAGGAGGGGCAGCATCTGGGTGCCGCCTTTATTAAAGGGGGCACCCAGATGCAGATAAGCTCCCTTGCTTGCAGACCCCCACAACTACTGGGCCAGGGTTTTAGGGGGCCCACATTTTTTCGGTGGTGGGCATTGGGGTCCCACTTAAAATTCCTACCAGACCTAAAGGGTCTGGTATGACTTGCAGGGAAACCCCACACTTTTTTTTGGACAATGGGGGTCCCCCCTAACATTCCTACCAGACCTAAAAAGTAGGGGACCCCACACTGGTTTTTTTTTATTCTGATTTTTAATAGAAAACCAACCAATCAAACAACAAGTCAGGGCTTGTGGGGAAGAGGCTCTTTACCCAGGAAAAGCACCCTCCCAATGCCGAGGGTATGTGGACTGGTATGGTGCAGGGGGGCGCTCCCTCCTCCATCCCTTTCCAGCCCTGCTAGGCCTGTGCTCAGATTAAGGGCCTGGTATGACTTTTGGGGGGAACGCAACGCACTCGGGGGGTCCCTTCTAACTTACCTACCAGCCCTAAAGGGTCTGGTATGGATGGGGGGGTACAGCGTTTTTTCCCCTTTCGTTTAAATTTTTTTATTCTGTTTGCTACCTCGGAGGTATTCAGCTATTCACTCACTGCCGTTCTGCCCCTATGAGAATAGGGGTGATCCACAGTGAGTGAACTGTCGAAGGTTTGGCTCGGCTGATCCAGATGTCGAGTTGAACGTGTTCTTCCTTTCGGCTCAGCCTGAACTGAAGGGAGCCGAAGCCAGCCGATGTACGGCTAAAATCAGCTGTACAGGGCTGAAGTGAATAGCCGAACAGCGTTCAGCGCACTTCACTTCAGCTTTGTAGAAGCAGTGTTCACATTAATCACTGAATTATGTGTGAACAGCAGCCATTTTTTTAAAATTTTCCTCAAACATGATTGGATATTTAAACTAAAGCTAGGTTCTTCTTATATAAAACAATTTGCTTTGCAAAAGGAACATTCATTTTGCCAAGTAAATAGCTTTTATTCTTTTGGAAAATCAACCCATTTGTGAACTAATATTTTGGTGGCTTAAAAGATACCACGTCCTGTTTGGACGTATTCATATATAGCATTTTTTTTATTATTTCTGATAGTTAAATAAAAATGAGATGTTTTAAATAAAATACCACTATTGTGTGATACCATGAGTGTCCAAATACCCTTTTGCAATCATTTATAGTATGTGATCTAAGTTTTACATTTAACTTATCATATTGTACTATATTTAAGAAGCATATAAAGTCCCTCGAAGTGTACTGCAGATTCTGGCTTAGGAGCCTGCCCACTCTCCATGTAACAGTATGCACCTGAAAGGAAACACTACACACTGCAGACTGGTGTGCACCCAAAACTTAATTAAACTCCTACAGTTCCAACAGCTTGTATGTCATCTCTGCCTCCAAACTTCCCAGACGGATGCATTTCACCCTTACGGACTTAAAGACTTTTCAAGACTAAGCTTGTAAGGGTGAAACACATCGGAGGTGAGCAGTTTGGAGGTGGGGATGACCTGTAGGATGTTGGAATTGTAGAAGCTAAAAAAGTTTTCAGGGTGATGTCTGTGGTGTGTGGCTCTTCCTGTCCAGAGTATAAAAAAGCTCACATGTGGTAAGTAATTTGTCACTTTACAACAACAAGGAGCTTAAATGGCAATTTTTAGAATACAAAGTATTTGATGCAAATACAGGGCTATTGGGAGAATATCCATTATTCCTTACTTCTGCCTCTGTAATTTCAATTTTTCCTCCCATCTCTATTCTCACACTCATCAACTAACCAACAAACACTTATTCCAAGCCTGTTAGGCCAGTGTTGGACAAAGGGCAAATTATCTTGGACAACAATGAATAGGTAAGAAGCTGTGATAACTGAATGACAACTAATACTGCCAGTTAGGTAGCCATGGTGAATGCTGTTGTAATGGACTATATGGCAAAATGTATTATAAAGACTACATTGCCGTTGTGTTTTTTTATTTCTAAGGAAAGGGATTATGAGCAAACAATGTAAATAATGTTGTATGCTCTCTCTAGAGCCATAACTATATCATGGCCAGACTGCACTATGGTTCCAGATAACCAAAGCTGAGGCACTAGCACATGTCAATATTAAACTGGACCACAGACTTTAGCTAGATGTTCTTGTGTTCACCCTTGTGAAAGCTTTTTGAAGGAATATTTAGTGTGGCAGTTGCATTGTCATACCAAAGCAAGTATTGATAGATTAATCTTGAATAATGAATAAATTCAGGATAACTAATGATGTTTGCCACTTCTGCTTGATACAAATGAAGAAACCTCCATTGCCCGCTACCCATCACCACTCGTACAACTATTATTTTAATTTGGATACATTTTTAGATCTGTTCCTAGGTCTAAAATGTGTTTAAACACCTTTACAGCTGAACATTAGAAAATGTGCACATCCTTGTGGGTTTACTATACAGACAAATAGGTCAGAGGCTGATCAGACAAATTGTGGCTTGGTATAGTTTTAGAAACTTTCTTTATTTCTAGTTTAGAGTTAAAATAAATTGTTAGCTAAAAATACCTCACCGTGGAAAACATATTATATCACAGAAAGTACCCTAGCATTCTCTATTTTAGGACAACAAAATATTTATTATTAGGTTGCACCTCATGGTACAAGTTAAGTTTATAGTTTTCTGCTTAAATAAACTGAAATCTGTCAAAATTGTAATTATAGATGCAATCATGTTATTTGGTCATTCTTGAATGTAATTGTAAATGTTGTTACACTAAAAAATAGACCCATTTTTTTGTTTAAATCTCACACAATATAGTAACACAATTAAAATATCTTCACTTATGCATAATACATGAGTTTAAATTTTCTTTGTCTGCAGTAACCCTTGATTCATTTTAAATTTTTTAGATATTGAAATTTTAGAAATGTTTTCGTTATTTGCATAAGACTGGGGAATGAATTAACAAAGCTTAACCAGTTGACATCCGCGGTGTTAAACCCCCTTCCCATCCAGGCCATTTTTCAGTATTCAGCGCTGCGGTACTTTAACTGACATTTATTCCGTCATGCAGCGCTGTACTGAAATGAATTTTATACCCTTTTTTGGGGACAGATAGAGCTTTCTTTTGGTGGTATTTATTCACCACTGGGGGTTTTATTTTTTTACAATATTAAGGAAAAATTACCGAAATTTAAAAAAAAAAACAGTTTCCTCTATATTAAATGATAAAACATTTATTATTTTTTGGTAAAATATAAAAGATGGGGTCACGTCGGGTAAAAAGACACTAAACATGTCAAGCCTTAAAATTGCGTGCGCGCGCGAAACCTCAAAAAACGATAATACCCAAAATTGGCCCTAGGCGACGCTTTAAAAGCTGTTACCGCTCATCAGTTTAGTGTTATCAGTGATTGATGGCCCTAAAATGATTGCTCTCACTGCGACGTTCGCGGCGATATGTAACATGTGTAGCGCAATTGTAATTTTTGCGCGCTGGGGCACCGGCCGCGTATTTACGTTTATAGGCGCGTAAACGTGGGGGAAAACCCGCCGATCGCCTATATGTGAAACACCCGGTAACGGGTGTGTGCATTTAGCGGGTCTTTTCTGCCCGTGCGTGCCCGCTAGGGGGCGCGCGCGAGCAGAAAAAAATTGCCGTCTGGAGACGGCAACCCGCAGATGCTGCAGTGCCGTCCGTCCGTTTTTTTACTACGGGCGGACGGCAAGAGGTTAAAGATGCACAGTATTATTTATGGTGTTATAAACTGACTACACCAGCTCTACAAATGTGTTTACTTAGGCCAATTTTAATTAGATTTTCAAAAACACCTACAAGATGGTTTCTCTGAAAAGAAACACAGAGACTGGAAACATAGAATTATGTATATTCTGTTTTCTTTTTAATGTGTTCTAATAACGGCTGTTATGAGTTTGGCATCCTCTATCAATAGAATCATTTAGTTTTGTAGCAGATGCATTGGGATAGCTTCTTTAGGCTGCAGTATCACATACCACATGCTAAAAGTGGCATATCAAGTAATTAATTATTAACCACTTTATGACCGCAAGACTTTTATTAAGGAGTACTGTGACTTTCATAAATGCACATGACCTGCTTCCTTTTGTAATTACATAGTCTCAGAAGTTTTTAGTAATCCTTCAATTTTAGTAGGTACATATTATATACATCTATATTGTTTTTTTTACTAATTTAACAATTTGCTGAAATATTGTTATTTACACTTAAAGCTCAATTTAGCGTTAAGTAGTTGAGCAGTGGCTCTCTCTGTATAATTTGTAAAATTGTGACTGAGACAGCGAATGGCTTGCATATCTATTACATTAACAGGTGAAATAGTAGACATGTGCAGCTGCAAAAAATTTGTTTCACTCCTCTGCGGACTGACAGAAGGCAGTGGGAGGCAGCCATTCTGCTATTGGTTATTTTAAAGTGCAATAGCGATAGCAGGCTGGCTAATGCTCCATCCGCTGCCTGATGACAATCAGCAGAGGAGCAGACCTGAGAGAGAAAGTTCTCTCTCTCTGCTGATTGACAGAAGGCAGTGGGCAGAGTAATAGTCAGCCTGCTATTGGCTATTGCGATTCAAAATGACCAATGGCAGAATGGCTATTGCTCCTGCAGAGGAGCGGACCTGGCAGACAAAGTTCTCTTTCAGGTCTGCTCCTCTGTGACTGATATCAGGCAGTGCGCGGAGCAATAGCCAACCTGCTATTAGATATTTAAATTTTAAATAGCCAATAGCAGGCTTTGTTCATTTCTGCCCATGGGAGTTTTTCCCATTTGTCGGCCGACGCTGGAATTGTCAAAACTATTTTTTGTTCAATTAAAGGATTATTTTCTAAGGTGTGGTGTGTTTATTTACATTTTATTTAACCCATTAGTGAATGAGTAGGGGTACAAGTACCCCTCACTCATTCACAAGGGGGGGGGGCGGCATCTGGGTGCCCTTTTTATGAAAGGGGGTACCCAGATGCAGATAAGCCCCCCTGCCTACAGACCCCCACAATCACAGAGTGCATGGGGGCTGAGAGCATGTGGCCTGGTATGGTGAAGGGAGGGGGGCACTTGCTCCCCCCCCCCCCCCTTTCCTGCCCTGCCAGGCTGCTGCCCAGATTAATGGTCTGGTATGGGATTTTAGGAGTGACCCCACTTTTATGGGGGTATTGGGGTTCCCCTTAAAACTCCTACCAGAACTATAGGGTCTGGCCTGAATTGCTAGGGAAACCCCACGCTGTTTTTTATTACTATTATTTCTGTGAACAGTTAAACACTTTTGTGTATTCTGTGACAGCAGTCAGATTCTTTACATTGGGGATAGAAGTGTCAGCAAAGAAGCAGACGCTGTTAGCCTGGGTTCACACCTGGGCATTTGTATTATGCGCCTTTTAATGTGCGTTTTTGCCCGCGCATATTTAGCGTGATTTTCTTCCATGAAATGCGCGTTTGGCACGCGTTTACGGATTCTCTATTTAGAAGTCCAATGGATACGTGCTGAAATCTGCCCCAAAGAAGCTCAAGTACTATTTTACGTGCAGGGCGTTTTTCAGCGCGACAAAACGCGCTGAAATACGTCCAGGTGGGAACCATGTCCATAGCAATTAACAGGATTTCACTTCTTGAGCATTTTTCAGCGCTTCAATCAGCGCTGAAAAACATCCAGGTGTGAACCCAACCTTACAGAATACCACAGATCTCTCAGTTTCTTTCTTTCTTTACATTTTGTAACAATATTGTGTTACTTTGTTTTCAGGATACAAGTCAGAGAAGCCAGAGAGCGGTAAATGAAAGCTTTATCGCTTGTGTTTCATTCCAAATGAAATTTGTATGTATCCGAATTTCAAACATTCGGATATCTTCGGATTCGTTATTTCTGTTATTCGGAAATTCGGATGCATCTGAATGTCCGAATTTACAGAAATTCCTACGAATTTCAATTCGGAATGAAACGATTCACACATGTCTATTAAATTGTAAGGAGGCATAGTCTGCCAGATGATTACCATGAGAATGGTCACCTTACAATTAACTGTACTACACGATATGAACTATAAACTCTATAGTAGGTGCTCAGTGGGGGCTAGTTAGTTAGATTACAAAGAAATTATACTATATGATTTTTATAAACAGGCAGACATCCTTAAAGATTTTTAGAAAAGGGATATTGTAAAGAAAAAATTGATTAGTAAATTATGAAAGTGGCCAGTGTGGGTAGGAAGGGGCTTAATGTATATAGGGATAAAGTTGAAGACCGTAATAATTCTGATAGGCAATATGATTTAATTTTCAGTTATAATTCATAATATTGGACACTTGACAATATTTGCAAAAATGTTTGCCCAGTTTGCAGCACATTTTGGCCCCTAATGTTTTAGATCCCCCTAAGAGACTGTCTACTGTGTTGGATAGAGTTGGCTTTTTCTCAGACAGATGGCAGAACAGGCAAAACGATGCTATTCCTTTAAATCCAAGAGTAATGGATGAGAATCTCAGATTGAACATTTTATTTCATGTGGCATGACCCATGTTACATGTTTGCTGGAGTGCTCTTGTGGCCTCCAATATGTGGTTCATGCGACTTGCATATTAAAAAGCCAAATTAAAAAGGGATTAAAAACACACAGAGGGGAATTTATCAAAACTGGAGCAGACAAAATCTGGAGCAGCTGTACATGGAAACTAATCAGCATCTCTCTTTCATTTTCAAATCTTAACTGAACAAACTGAAGAGAGAAGCTGATGGGTTGCCATGGGCAACTGCTTCAGATTTCGTCTGCTCCAATTTTGATAAATGACCATCACAGCCTTTACAATAGGTATCCCTGCTGGGGATACATTTTGGCATATAGATAGGACAGTACAAAATTGAGAGGTGCAAATATGAAAAGCTAGATTTAAAAAAAATTACATGGAACATTTATCAATCACATACATTTTGTCCTACAATTCTTAATATTGGGTTGATGTACATTGTTTTATGAGTAATTTTTAAATTATGATCATGTCATTTTTATATCATGATAATATAATTAGAAAAATGGTTTCTGCCCCTTCATAGATATATCTGGATGTATTCATATTGTAGTATTGTATGTTGGCTTTAAAATATGTGATTTTATGTTATTTTATTATTTTTACATTTATTTTTAGGGTGTGGTGAATATATGCTGTTCACTAGATGGAACTATGTGATTATTGTATTGTATCACTAGGTGGTGCTGGCTGTCATTTATATTATGTGAACAGCTAGGACATTGGTGATAATACAGACTATAAAGAACATAATGGGTCTGTTGGCGGCTTGCTCCTGAAGACGTCTTAATGACGAAACATGTTGGGCAAGACTAACAGGGTTATTCACTAAAGGGTGAAGTGTTGGGAGAAGACAGGAGAAGTGAACAATCTAGGACAACATTGTTTCCAAATGAGCTATTTTGGCCTAGATTGCTCACTTCTCCTGCCTTCTCCAAACTCTTCACCCTTTAGTGAATAACCCTGTAAGTAACGTCATAATGCTTGTCTGTTTGAGGCTGCCTAGTGCTGCAGAATGGTGAGGAACTTGATAAATTGGGTGGCCATTCAAAACAATTATCTGTATAAGTACAACACGGAGGCCATGTGAGCGACATTATACTTTACAAGGTTCTATACTGTTTCATATATCTGTGGACTGATGCTGCTTTACCTGGTAAGGCCTGAAAATACAAATATCGGAAGAGTATTTGGAGTAGTCCTTTGATTACAAATATACACTTTCTGACTTACATATAACATGGTGATCATTTCCTCCAGTGTGGCTCCTTTAGGTAAAGGGTCTCGCAGCTGGAAAGTGTGGGACAGGCAGTAAATAAAATAATCTATTTTTCCTGTTTCTCTTCACTCCACGGGGTTATTTCTTTGGAATTAATTTTAATATATTCTTTATATTATTATGTATTTATTATTGTTGGATGTCATATACATGTGTTTGATTTATATGTAGTAATGATTGCTATGTTTATATGATTTATGTTATTTTCACTATTTCATTCATGATATGTTTATCATGAATGAAGTACCAATACTTTTCCTCAAGTACTTGCCGATACCAATTACCGATACTTTAAAAAACAAGTGACATGACATTTTTTTCTAAAACAATACAGACTAATGATTTTAGGCCAGTTTCTTTATAATTATGAAGAACTTTAACTCAAAAGACAGTGTGAAAAAAAAAATGTATTTGCTTTTCACAAAGTTGTGAAAGCTCAATCAAATTTCTCAGAACATGTTTTTAAATAAAAACTTCTTAACAATAACAATAAATAACAAATGTAAACATCACATTGAACCAAGTGCAATATAATCATTGATTATACAGCAATGGAGAATGGCAGGAGATTCATGAAATTAAGTTATGCAGACTATTATAATTTGTGAATGGTATAATTCTGTGCAGCCTGCATAAATCTGCAAGCACATTTTAAACTGACATGAGCAAATAAAAATGAGCTTGCATTTTACCTCATCTTTGAATCAGTTAATTCACTACTGATACTTTAATATTACTAGGCAATGACTGTTTATTTGAATGGCATACATTTTACTGCCCTCTTCCCCCAGGACTCTGGGTGAGCTATAACAAGGCAAATTACATTTTTGTTGAATGTGCTGAGGAGTAAGGGAACTTCTATATTCCAGTTACCTTTCCTTTTTCCCCTCCCTTAAGTGCAGGGATTACCATCTGTGCCCAATGAGCAGTGACTTTATGAAGAATAGATCCTATAAGTTGCCTGCCAATATGCAATCATACCTCTACGTCCTCCCTACAGATTAATGTGTACTAGTCACATGTGAGTCAAATATTGGTGAATATGCAGAAAGAGCAGCTAATAATAGTTTCATTTTTTAGCTTGTACTCATAAATAAAATGACGTGAAAGTGATATGTCTATTTTTGCAGCTAATTGTTTAATTTCCCATTGGTTGTCAATAAAGGAAATTTTACATATATCAACAGAGTACAGAATATATAGATTAATATATATATATATATATATATATATATGTGGAAAGCATAAAGAAGTGAATAAAAATGATAACCTTGGAATTTACATGGCAGTACATAGAAATGTAAGGTTATTTTCAATAGAAATAAGTATATGTGTCTGTCTTCATATTAGCTTCCTTGAATCCTTGTACAGCAGAATTACAGATAAAGGAAGGGGCAGCACTGTGGGGTTGATTTCATAAAAGCAAATAGGCTGTTCACTTTGCAAGGAAATTTTCTTGCACTTGACTGGATGATGGAAGTCAGAAGAGCTTCACCTCATTCGCTAAGCTAAGGGAAAATTTCCTTGCAAAGTGGAAATTCCGTTGCCTTTAGTAAGTCAATCCATATGAATCAGTCAGGTTCTAATGCATTACACAGTGCTCTCAATCATTAGAAAGTTACAGACAGGAGAAGAGAGCCGAATGGGGTGACGTTCCTTCATTGTTCATAAGTTATGCTGGGAATGAGCCAGTGACCAAGCTATATTGCTTAAATGCATTAGACAACAGTTTACATATATGTATGTTAACTGTATAGTTAGACTTTGCTTGGATTTCAGCTTTAAAAGACATGTTTTTCCTACAAAAAGATTCCATGCACCATAGGGAGTTTCTGTGGGAAGTAGTACTGTGAGGCTGCTGAGCTTGTTTTAGCTTCTATGAGCAGATGCTGTATTATGGGCCATGTGTTTTTTTCTCTGCCTACACAAACTCCATGCAGTGCATACAGATTGCCTCCATTTCCCTGGTTCAATAAAAAGAAGACTCCACTTTGCAAGTGTTGATACACACTAATAACGGAAAGTTTAACTTATTCTAATTTTAAAAATCTCATATTTTAAAATGTTCTAACAATGCTGATCCAGAAGAAGGCAAAAAAAACATGGTGAGGCAGCTGCCCATTGATCCTCACAGTTGGGGGAAAAATCCATCTGCAACCCAGCAGTCAGATTAATTTCCTGTATCAACCATTTCACTGTTGAATCTTAATTCCCATGCTAAAATCTATTTGAAGTAATAAAGTCATCACTTTTGCATTTAACTTTGCTTACTCTGTTGCCCTTCACCACCTTCTAGTAGGAAATGTTAAAGCTGAACTGTAGTCAAACTATAAAATCACATATGTGATGCAGGTTACCCATACCAGCAAGACTGGGCTGTCTTTAGATTTATCGGTTTAGATTAGCTTCTTCTTTTTTAGTGTTGCAAAGGGTGTCTGTTTTAGAGCCCCTAAACTGGCCATACACATGAGATGATCATGCGTGATCCATGATTCTGGCTATTTAGACACAAATCTCATGTTTGTAGCAATAGCTAATTATCAGCAGTTATTGTAGGAAAAGATCAATTAGGCAGGCTTGAAAACTGTGTACACTTACTATTCTTTACTTAAATAATTGAACAAAGTGGATGTTAATGAGTTGCTACTGTGCTAGGTTTATGTGTAATTGATCAGTACAAGCATATCTTCTTTGTTGACTCTCCCGATCTATGTTGGGACCAATGTTATAACACAGAAACTGAAGAATCTATAGTTTAAAGAACTAGGCTGCAGGAGCTTAGAGAGCTATTTGCATGGCTAAAGTCTTGTAAGAGAGAAATATTTTTTATTAGGGTACAACCTACTTTTTATAATTGGTTTGCATCTGAATATATATGGGTCTACTGTGCTAGCGTAGGACTATGGGAAGGTTGGTGGAGTGTCTATTCTAGGTGGTGGCTGGGAGGGATTAAAAAAATAATCGGACAGGAAGATTAGATAGGTATCATACATTGCCATAGTGGTGAATGCAAGAGCATGAAGAAGGGTTATGGCAGGTGAAAGGGAAATATTTATGTTACAAATAAAACATGCAATTCTAATGGAAAAAAATATATAGTAAATCTAAATTCAAAATGTAACAGTGGTTCAAAGTATCTGTTCACAAATTCCAGGAGTTCGGCAAACAAAATGAGAGAGCTTGATGTGTTGGTCCATGAAGAACATCATTTATTTGGCATTGCAGAACATTGACTTGACTGTTCACACAACTGGTCTGGTAATTTGTTGACATGTGCACTGCAAAAAATCCCTTTTCTGACTGACTCATCAAAGAAAAAAAAATTTCTGCTGTTTTGGATTCGGAGGCAACGAGCCTCCAAATCCGAAACCGCAAACTGAGAATGCAGAACGAGCGGCAGCCACGTTGGCCGCTGGCGCGTTCTGTGCTTGTACGCCGCTATCTTTGAGTATACACCAAGATGGTGGCATCTGTATGTTTGGGCGTCGCCATCTTGGCGTACACCAAGATATACTCAAAGATTGCTGTGCGCCTGTGCATTCTGCGAATTAATTTATGTATGCCCGAACATTAGAAATATAGTTTTCGTATATTCGGGCATATAATACATTTGTTATTTCGGATTCGGACGAACCGCCGAAACAAATTAATTTAGTTGATTTGCAGGTACGTCCGAATCCGAATGCAATGTCTAGTAATTTGGGATGAACTTTAACTTTGGTCCAAACACAGGTTCAGAAGAGTTGCAAGAGTTGGTTATGAAGATACATTTTTCAATAATGTCTACAGCAACGGAGTTGAATGAGCTTGTTTGAAAGAGCTTGTACTGCTTGTTCTGAATATGTAAATATTTTAGTGTGAATAGTCATGGCACAGGTTCACAATCTCAGCTCCTGACACAATTAGAAAGGGCTGCATTGGCTGAAACACTGTAAGTAATGGTAGATTTAAGTTACACTGAAATTAAATGGTATAATGGCACTGCTGGTAAAACAACTATTGACAAAAATATATAAACATATTACAGCATTTTTTAATAGTACATTTTATAGAAGTCCATTTAGACTGTTAATGTCAAACAATGTAGAGCTTACATTGATCAAGGCTGTCTAGGGAGTGGGAGCAGCTGCATCACTCTAGTGTGCACCACCTCCATAAGTGTTGGGCTATGTTCACACCATGTCCGGACCAGACATGGAGCAGATCTGCAAAAGCAGTGCAGTGCATTTTTTTGTTAGCTTAAAATGGGCTTTCATGTGCAGTCCAATGAGTTCCAATGTGTTTACATGCATTTCAGTGCATTCCGAACAATAGAAAATGTGACAAGCAGTATTTATTTTGTGTGGACAGAGCCCAGAAATACCATAGGGATACATGGGGATGCTTTTTTGGTCCGGGAACAAACTGTTCTGGTCTGGAAATGGTCCAGGCATGGTGTAAACAAACAGCAGTAATACAAACATATAAGTACGGTTTTCAAGACAGCAGAGGGCAAAATTTAAGAAATCAAGGTAGACTTACCTATTGGTATTTAACTACATACTTACACCTTTCCTGATATAAACATATAAATTGCCCCTGCTTTTCTCCTACAAATCCTACCTACATGGCTATTTTACAGACCCAGTAGCCTCAGTACATTCTGAATCTCTGACCCATAACAAAAATGCAGATCAGGAAAGTGAGAAATCCATACCCACATACCCTTGTTCTGGATCAGCAACTCAAATTATTAAAAAAAGAGAAGGTCAGAAATATAGCCAGGCTAATAACATTTGTAGAACAAAAACTTAGCAATGACAGTCTTCATATTCTCACAAAAAAATGTTTAAATGTCTAGGTGTAAGTCTAAATTGTGATCACTTGGAATAGTAGTAAGTATTCTTCAGCAGTTGCTGAAGACATTTTTAGAGGAGATGGATCTTGTTATACAATCAACTTAGCATCAACCTATCCCTAAGCTACAAAATATTAATATTCCATTTGTTTTCTATGATGCAAGTTTGCCCCATAGACAAGTGTCTAAAAAAAACACTTGGAAAAACGTGTTTATGCACATTTTTCAGATGCTCCCATTTAAAAAGCTAACAGGGCCAAAAATACTCAATTCTACTTCTGTACTTCAGCTATTACATAAAAACACTTGTAAAATGCCCATACAAAAAAAGCCTGCAAGCCAATACATTCCCTGGCTATGCTCACATGCACCACAGGTGTGAATGCAGGTGTAATCAGGTGTATGGTGAGGAAAAATACTAGAGATGTTTTGTAATGTCCAGAAGGTAAATTTTATTTGTACATTGAATTTGTTCACCATACTGGATATTAAGTGATTAATATATTAAGTGTTATGCATAATGAAGAATGTTATAATATATAATCATATATATGTATATATATGTATATATATCTGTGTATATATATATATAGATATATATAGATATATATATTTATACAGGATATATTTATAGCAAAACGAAAATGGCAGCAGCTTTTAAAGTAACATGCAAATGGCAGGGCTTTCCACAGCACAAACACAAACAATTCCCAGCACACTTACCAGTGATCACTTGCAATAGTAGTAAATATGCAAAGAAAAAAATACACTGACAAAAAAATACACTAACAATTTGCATTAGAAAACAGAGGTTTTAGTTGCACAACTTCTGCAAAATATGTGGAAGGCACACTGCCTCATCAAGGCTCCTATTTCTTTCTCTCTCTCAATATATAGATATATATTGAGAGAGAGAGAGAGAGAGAGAGAGAGAGAGAGAGAGAGAGATAGAGATAGAGAGAGAGAGGAGAGAGAGAGGTGTTGGATTAACATGTTCATTGGGGCAACCTTAATTATTGGCAGCTTGGTGCTCAAAATCAATTAGAGATATTGAACAGTAATATAATTTATGTGCATGGAAAAGTACACAGCATGGTGCTTTAGTGTTGAACTGCCTTAGGACATTAACTGCTGTTTACATAAGACCCATTATAGAGACTCCATTATTGAAAGAATCGGTTGTTTAGTTTAGCATGCATCTAACTGTATTTGATTTGTTAAAATTAACTTACTAAAGCTAGCAAATGGTTAATGTATGGATAATGTGACACTAACAGAGTGGTTATCAACCTTTCTAGGGCCGGGACCCCTTGGTAACATTTGCCAAGTTGTGGTAATCCCCAAATGGTACAATTATTAATATTTATTATTACTATTAATAATATTATTATTATTATATATTTTTTCTTTTTTACATTTTTATGTATCTTGTTATGTTTTTATTTTTTATTTTTTTAATAATTTTCATTTTATTATTGTTGCTTACCCGTTATCCTTTTTTAATTTACTTTTTAATTATTATTTATCCTATTTTACAAGTGATGTAAGTGGCTGTACAGCTGTCGAAATCACTTGATCGGCTCCACCACTCTACATTTAGCCCTGCTTGCCCGAAAAAAAACACTCACCTACTCTGTGCTCCTACCTGGCTGCGGCAACATTTGGAGGCGTGGTGGAACAACTGACACTGCTGCACTAGGAGGAGGCTGAGGAGCCTCTCACTTAGCGCAGCGGAACGCACGCGGTGACCCACTCAAAAGGGGGTTGCGACCCATTTTTGGGTCTTGACCCACAAGTTGAGAACCACTGCTTTAACATGTTGTAGAAATAACAGTGCAGTAGGAGTTTGACTCAACCGATCCAACATCTAGATCGGCTGAGCCGATGCTCCGGCAGCTCACTCGCTGCCATTCACCCCTATTTTCATAGGGGCCGAACAGCAGCAAGTGAATAGCCGAATACCGCCGAGTGAAAATAAGTGAAATAAAGAAAAAAAAGTTGAAAAACTGTTTTAAAATGTAGGAAAATAAAAAAATTAAAAAAATAGTTTACACAAAATAAAAAAAGAGAAAATTAAAAATATTAATAAACAACAACAAAAACGCCGGCAAAGGTGCCGGCAAAATAAAAACAATTAGGCAGAGCTAGCAGTGGCAGGCAGCTCTGCCTAACTGTTTCCTATTGGCCGACACCTGCCAGAGTCTTCTAGCAGGTCCCGGCCAATAAAAAACAACTGAGCGGAGCCGCCCATGACGTCACGGCCGGCTCTGTCCAGTTGTTATTGCTTAACAACAGATCAGCGTCTCCAGGTCATTTGGGGACGCTGATCTGTCATTACAACTGGGCGGAGCCAGCCTTAATTTTACAACTGGCTCCACCCAGCTGTCATTTGCATGGGTACTTCGGCCAACCTTTTTCCATGCTTTGGCTGTCACTTTGGCATATGCCTTCAGCTCGGCTGAGCCGCTTGGCTGTCTTCGACTGCTGTATGGGCTATTGTCAATAGCCCGTACAGCAGCCCTTCGTTTTGACTGAACCGAAGGGCTCCGGGAGCCGAAGGTTTGGCCGAAGCTATGGCTGTATCCTTCGGCTCCATAGATATTAACCCCCTATGTTTTAGCTGAAAACAGTGTAAAAATGTGCATTACTAAAGGGTGTCAGGAAGGGAGGAAATAGATTTTCACCACACTGTAACCCTTTTTATATAAAATGGCTAGGCACAAATGCATTGTATTGCTGTGAATGTGAAGCAAAACATTACATTTTGAAATGCTGAAGATTTTACCACTATCTGGCAGCACATATTTTCTTAGATCTATTCTGAACTGATCTTTAAATAACCATCCCTATCTATTAATGTTTCAGGCTCACAAGGTACAAGTCAAATGCTCCCACATATCCTAATAACATATTAAAAGTGCTGAGCATGCTGCAGCGGTAGAGGAATATAACTAGAGAATTAGATCTGGTTGGCTAAATGAAACAGCACAATGGAATAGGGAGATGACAAAATGATTCTTTAAAGTGTGTGCAAATAGGGATGCATAAATAATTTGCTGGCATCTGTAACAACAGATTTATGTAAATGTAAAGCAATGTGTCATACTAAGCGTACAGCAATATTAAAAATGTCATAGCAGTTTCTATATAAAAACATCGCTTTTTGTTTTGGATGACATTCTCAGCAAACATATTACTATGCTACAGTTTAGAGCAGGGGTAGGCAACCTAGGCATATCAGCTGTGCTGAAACTACAAATCCCATCATTAACAAGTAATACATTAACTACAATTAAGGAAATACACTGCTGCTGTGCTCAAATAGTGAACCTTTACTAAAACTGGTATGTAAAATAATCAAAAAATTAAAAGAAGTTAATTAAAACCTGGTCTTGAAGTGGTTAAAATCACTATATACAAAAAAATATACATATAGGGTTATACTTTATGTGGACTATACATTTGTCCTATACATGTTAAAAAATCCAAACACACTACAATAGTGCTAGAAACACAACAAAGATAGTGCAAAAACAGATGACGATGAATAACCACAATCACGTCAATCTTGTTTTTGAAATGATTGGCAATCCCTTGGGCAGTGAGTGAGTTAGTCGGTGGCGGTAGTGTAGGACGAAGTAGAGAGTTAAAGTTAGCAAAAAGTTGATGAAGACTGAATGAAAGAGTTTTAATGAGAGTGACAAAATAGGTCTGTTTGTCAGTGGGGAGATATGAATTATATTTTAGGAGAGCAGATTTATTTCATGCAGTGATTTAGTTTTGCACCATAGTCACTCAAAAACACGACTCTTTTGAGACATCTGGTGTTGTTAGTTTACCAGGGTTGTAGCAGATGAGGCCTAATTCTGTGTGTAGTGAACAGAGTGTCCAGGGAGGCTGAGTGAGCAGTTGTAGACCGAAATGGCAAGGTCAGGGGTGAGATTTTGTCCTACAGGTAGTAGTAGTGGAATAGAGAAGTTAAGGGTTAAATTGGCAAACGTTACTTCGGGTGACTGTTTATTGCTTGGCGGAATAGGAGGCTGCACACAGGGAGAGGGTGAAACGGTTAAGATTGTGAAGAAAGAGAAGAAAAGGAGTGTTGGAAAGATTGCAATGGGTACAGAGGTTGGAGAATAAGGTCAAGGTCTCAGTGAGTAGGAGTATGTGAGTAGGAGTATGCGTCCATTTAATTAGGTCAAAAGAAGAAGTTAGGTTGAGAATCTGAGAGGTTAGCTGTGGTGTTAACAATAATAGGAATCTTAAAGTCTCCGAGAATGATGGTTGGTATTTCAGAGGAGAGAAAATAGTGTAGCCAGGCAGAAAAGTCACCAAGAAAGTGTGATACTGGTCCCAGAGGGCAATAAATCTTAGCAATCCTCAGAGAAACTGGAGAAGAAACATGAATACAGTGAGTTTCAAAAGGGGAGAGAGGCAGGGCGGGTGGTGTAGGAAGAACTTGAAAATTGCACCCACCCGGTCTGGGTAAGTAAATCCAGTGGAGGCCGCTATGGGAGAAGGCAGCAAGAGAGGCATAATCTGATTTCTAAAGCCAGGTATCAGTAATAGCGACTATGTAGTTGGACATAAGAAGATCGTGAACAGTGGTGAAATTGTTCCAGACTGGACGGGGATTCCAAAGGGCACATGAGAAGAGAGGACTGGTTTTTGGTAGAAATGGAACTAAAATTAGAGTGTGAGGGTCAGTGTGAGTGTGAGACTGCTGCCTGAGGAAAGAGGGTGCCGGATGTGCTGAGCCAGGGATAGAGGAGATATCTCCAGAGGTAAGTGGAAGTAGGACGGTGAAGAAGGTAAGATGGGAGCGAGATTTGTATTAGGACACGTGCCCCATTTTTCTGCAGATTTTGGCTTCATGTGTGTTCAGAAAAAGCAGTTGGTGATAAGTACAATAATAGGGAGAGGGCAGAAGTGAAGGTGAAATGTATATGCTGTGGGTTGAGAAGAGGGGTAAAGGAGATAGAGTTTGAGGAGGGAGGGCAATATTGTGAGAAGTAAATCAGGTAGAAAATTGTAGAGGGTGAAAAGCCTGAGAAACAGAGAGCTAGATTGAGAAATAAAGGTACACCTGCAGTCTGTGAGCTGTTTGCAGTGCCGTTTTTAAAGGTGTCCCACACCTTTACAGGAAAAATATGTTGGCAGGAATGCTTGTGACAGGCCCCCTGAGCTCAACTAAATATATAGTCAGATAGGGTGGGGAAGTGTTTGCAAATTAATCACTAAGGGGTCTATTCACGAAGCTGCCGCAGGATCTGGCCGTAGCTTAAAATTCAGCTAAGGCACCTCCCACTTCTTTTGATCGTTACTGAGATGTTTTTGCACCTTGATTGGTGTCAGGCTTCACAGGAAGACTGCCGAGGTCCCCAGCAAGGTTCCTGTATTCATAGCCGCACAGACCACTATTAATCCCACACAGACCACCATTAACCCCGCACAGCCACCTGAGAGCTGCACAGACCACCATTAACCCCGTACAATTACCTGAGAGCCGCACAGTCCACCTTAATCCCGCACAGACCACTATTAACCCGCACAGCCACCTGAGAGCTGCACAGACCACCATTAACCCCGCACAGCCACCTGAGAGCCACACTGACCCCTTTAACTCCGCAGAGCCACCTGAGAGCTGCACAGGCCACCATTAAGCCCGCACAGCCACCTGAGAGTCGCACAGACCACCGTTAACCACGCACAGCCATCTGAGAGCTGCACAGACCACCATTAACCCCGCACAGCCAACAGAGAGCTGCACAGCCCTCCTGAGACCCCACACAGCCACCTGAGATCCTCTGCTGGGCTGGAGACAGGCTGGCACCCCGGAGCAGCACAGAATGTGTAGTTTCATTATTCTGCATTGATGTATAATGCATTGCTGGGATTTGTAGGCCTCTATAGCTGGTTGCCATTTGGCATTGCTGTATAATGTATCACTGAGATTTGTAGTTCTCTCTAGCTGATTATATTATTCTGCATTGCTGCATAATTTATTGCTGGGATTTGAAGTCCCTCTACAGCTTGGAGTCAGTGGCATAAGTACATTGGCAGTTGGGACCGGGCACGTTACCACTGTCCTAAAATCATTCGCCTGTATTGTTTTAGAACAAAATGTCACAATATGTCACATGAGGTAAAAGGTATCGGTAATTGGTATCAGCGAGTACTTGAGGAAAAGTATTGGTACTTGTACTTGTTCTGAAAAAAATGGTATTGGTGCATCCCTTATATATATATATAATACAGGGCATCTTCACAAGTACTTGTACTCTGGCTGATACGGCCCTTTAATTTGTTTAAACAAGCCCGGCACCCATCCGCACCGCCCAGAAAGCCCAGTGTCTGCAGAGCCTGTCACCCACGTGCAGAGCCCGGCACCCACATGCAGCCCTGTTAAAATCTGTACTTAGCCCTGGTGAGACCCAAACGCAGCCTTGGTGAGACCCAAACACAGCCCTGATGAGACTGCACATAACCTTATGAGAGCTGAATGCAGCCCTGGTGAGATCATGCATGCAGCCCTGGTGAGACCAAAACGCAGCCCTGGTGCGACCCAAACACAGCCCTGGTGCGACCCAAACACAGCCCTAGTGAGACTACATGCAAGCTTGGTGAGACCCAAATGCAGCCATGGTGATATCTGCATGCATTCTTGGTGAGACCCAAACGCAACCCTGGTGAGATCTGCATGCAGGTCTGGTGAGACCCAAACACAGCCTCAGTGAGACCCGAATGCAGCTCTGGTGAGACCCAAACGGAGCCCTGGTGAGACCCCATGCAACCCTGATGAGGCCCATACACAGCCCAGGTGAGATCTGCATGCAGCCCTGGTGAGACCCAAATGCAGCCCTGATGAGACCCAAATGCAACCTTTGTGAGACCTAAACACAGCCCAGGTGAGAGCTGCACGCAGTCCTGGTGAGACTGCACGTAGCCTTGGTAAGATCCAAACACAGCACTGACGAGATCTGCAGGCAGCCCTGGTGAGACCCTAATGCAGCCCTGGTGAGATCTGCATGCAGCCCAGGTGAGATCTAAATGCAGCCCTGGTGAGACCGCACACAGCCCTGGTGAGACCCAAATGCACCCTGGTGAGACCCAAATGCAGCACTGGTGAGACAGCCCTCTATAATCATGGTTTGATGGGATCAAGGATTACACAGCAATAGAGAATGGCAACCCGGTATTGAGGACTACACTGTAATTCTCCATTGCTGTATAATCATGGATTGATGGGATCTGCAGTCCTCTATTGCTGGTTGCCATTCTCCATTGCTGAATAATCATGGATTGAGTTACAGTTCTTCAAAATTATAAAGAAACTGCCCTAAAATCATTAGTCTGTATTGTTTTAGAAAAAATGTCACCTGTCCCTTTAAGGAAAAGTATCGGTAATTGGTATCGGCAAGTACTGTACCTGAGGGAAAGTACTTGTATTTGGTCTTGAAAAAATGGTATCGGACATCCCTAGTACATATAAATATACTTTGTATACCTGAATGTTGGTTTCCTCTCTGACAACTTTAACCACTATTTTAAATTATGTTTGCAGAGTGGCAGTGCAGACTTGTGACGACTGATAACAGCAAGAACATTGTGTTTGCAGCATTTGCAGAATTTGGCCTAAGTTGAATTTGGCTGTTTGTGGTCTGGAAAGAACCACAATCCAGAGCCCCAGACTGGTGACTTACATGATCCTTCTGTTCTTGCCATATCATTAGGACAGCAAATGGCTTTGACTTCTAGTTTTCTGAGGCAAGCTCACAGATCGACAGCACATTTGGCACCACAAATTTGAGGAGCCCATGCTTTGTCCTGATCACCGGTCTTACAACCAGTAGATGTGTGTGAGACTTTTCCCCCAAATGTAGCAAAATGTGTCACAGCTGTCTCAACATTGGCGAGACATTTTTAATGTCACCAACTCTATTACAACAACTACAACAGAAAGTCTGTAACTGGGTTAGGCCTAGTTGTTAACATTGTGAGCTGCCTTTAACCCTTACAGCAGCATACACTATGCCTAAGCATTCCCAGGCATGCTGAACCAATGCAAGTTCAACAAACGATTTGCAACCAGCCCGGACATGCATGAGCTACACAAATCATCATATACAGGCAGTCCCCAGGTTACGAACAAGATAGGGACTGTTGAATTTGTATGTAAGTTAGAACAGGTAAATTTTTTTAAGTGTGACTCCAGCTCAAAATGTTGTTTTAGTTTTGGATAGAATAGGGAAGAGTTAACCCCCTGTAATGTTTGTTTCTTCTATGTGTGCCCCTGTTCAGAAGATTTCACCTCACTTTCTGTCCCTGTGACAATTCGATTTTGAAAATGTTGGGTTGTCGTGGAAACAAGGATTGATGATAAAGCTTCAGTGGAGTTTCAGTGGGGACACCTTTTTCCCATTATAACTCTTACAGGAGTGAATTTCCCTTCCTAGGGGTAGATTTCCACTCACTTCCTGTTGTCTCAAGGACAGGAAGTGAGAATAAACCTTTCTAATGAGGATACAGACAGCAGCAAATACCTCACAGTGACCCAGAAGAGGTGGGCACCCCTCGTCTGCACGTCTAACAAGGGCCATCTTCCTGTAATGTACGTACAGTACTACGAACCAGACCCAAAAAGGCAGGCACTCCTCGTCGGCACGAACGGTACTGAAATGCTGCGCAGTACACTTTGGCTGCAGCCTGGGACCCCCTGCTGTACAGTAATAGCCTCCATTTATAAGTAGCAGTCGTATGTAAGTCGGATGTTTGTAACTCGGGGACTGCCTCTAAAACAATCAAAAATTAGTAAACTTAAAATACCAAACGTTTTAAAAAAATGTACATGATAGGTTAAATTACACTTTAGTTTTGTGATTAGCAGCCCAAAATCTAAAAGATACACCCAGAAGTGTTCAAGAAGCAAAATCTTTATTGTCCAGTGTAATGCACTGCATGGCCTTTTAACTATGGCTCGAGAGTTTAGAAGAGCCAATAAGGGAGTTCACAAAGCAGCCATAGCATCATCCTGTTGGAATTTGCTGTAGAGAAAGGATAGGGAAAGCTGACCAACTACATAGGAGGAGATTATGGTCAGTTGGGGAAACTACTTCAATTCCAATTGCTAGTTCTTTGAGCAATCAACCCCTTTACTGTTTTTTTTTTTAATTATTATTATTGGAGACTTTTTCCTCTATATTTTTTTCTTGGTAGTGGGGGGGTTGCTACAAGTCTTCCAAAAACAGAATGGTATATATGAAAAATTCCAAAATTCCACTGCATTTAATAATGTAGCATATCCGTAATCAAGCTCATAGAAACTTCAATAAAACCGATACTATACCTGTGCTGAAATAAAAAACAAAAAACAGTGTATTAAACAATGTGACTCTGCAACAATTAACATCTGCAAACCACTGTGATCATGAACTGAAACCTATATCAGCTAATTAAAAAAATAAAAACAAAAATAGCAATGAAAGTGTAAAATAATCCAAATGTCTTTGTGTCTGCTTATACTTCTTCACCACCGCGTGATCCAAAAATTGACTCCCACACATTATACAAACAGAGAACAAATTGATACCTTTATTAGTAAAAGGTCTAACAGCGCTTATATGCTCTTATCTTATGTTCACTGCCAGGTCAGATAACGTTAATCCTATTTAAGATAAAGATCTGAAACACTTTATTACACAGTGTCTTCTCTCATGGAGGTCCCATTCTGACAATCTTCTGCTTCCAGGTAGATGCAATAAGAAAAGCTCACATAGTGCAATACCACTAAACACTTTATTAAAACCACATATAAAAAACATGCACCCACATTTTGTTACAACCGCACTATTGTTACTGAACATCTGTTTTTGGAGCTGCCTCTTGTTCACAGCATGCCAGTGCATAGTTTGAATGAGAAAATAAAAAAATAAGTGAAAGAACAATGTTTACCCGGGGTGTCAAACTCAATTTCACAGCAGGCCACATCAGCATTATGGTTTCCTTCAAAGGGCAGGTTGTATCCTTAAGACTAAATAATTGTATCTACTCTTTATCATTAAATAATTGCCTCTGCATTCTATTATTACTGGTTTTAGTAATAACTTAATAACTAGCTCTGAAAGTGGAAGTCTAGGAAAAAATAATGGCAATTAGTGTAATTGTGCAGACTTTGAGGTGGCTGTGCAGGTTCTATGGTGGGCTGTGCCGACTCTCAGATTGGCTATGTGGGATCTATGGTGGGCTGTAGGGCTCCCAGGTGGGCTATGTGGGGTTTACGGTGGACTATGTGGGGTCTATGGTGAACTGTGCAGACTCTCAGGTGCAGACTCTCTCTAGGAAAAAGAATGCCAATTACTGTAATTCTGCAGACTCTCAGGTGTATGTGCAGGTTCTATGTTGAGCTGTGCCGACTCTCAGGTGTGCTATGTTGCTATGGTGGGCTGTGTGAGCTCTTAGGTGGGCAATGCAGGGTTTATGGTGGACTATGTGGGGTCTATGGGGAATTGTGCAGACTCTCAGGTGCAGACTCTCTCTAGGAAAAATAATGGCAATTAGTGTAATTGTGCAGACTCTCAGGTGGCTGTGCAGGTTCTATGGCAGGCTGTGCGGGCTCTCAGATGGGCTATGCGGGGTTTACGGTGGACTATGTGGGGGTCTATGGTGAACTGTGCAGACTCTCAAGTGCAGACTATCTCTAGGAAAAATAATGGCAATTACTGTAATTGTGCAGACTCTTAGGTGCTTGTGTAGGTTCTATGGTGGGCTGTGTGGACTCTAAGGTGGCTGTTCGGGGTCTATGCTGGATTGTGCAGGGTCTTAGCAGGGTTGTGCGGTCTCACCAGGGGTCCCTGTCAGTCTTGGCGGGTCCGGACAGTGTGGCTCCACAGGAAGGAGGAGATTTGCTACAAGCGCTGTAAACAGGCCCTACGATTCACAGGCAGGCTGCTGGGACCTTGCTGGGGACCTCAACAGTCTTCCTGTGAAGCCCAGCACCGTTTAAAGGCTTCAGTTTAAAAATTGAAAGCGCCAGTATCGGAGCTTAGTATAGGGGCATTTTCACGAGTACTCGTGAAAATGGCCCGTATCGGCACCAATACCAATACTAGATTTGAATTCAAATATCCAAAGTGAGACTATTACTGCTTAATTTAAACATATTTGTTGCTGCTGAAACTAGCCTTTTTTTAACTGAAATAAATCAGATTGTGCTGTTGCTATTGATATTAGTGATATTAAAGTAAAAAATGTTTTAAGCTTTTTCAAATATTGATTAAATCACTTACAATTGATAATGCAGAATCTGCTGGTCCCCTGAGACTGGCTGCGAAATTCTTTTTTAGGGTGGCTCCTTTGGTGGAGACTGTTCTAGCCCTTGTGATCTTCTACTCCTCAGGAAGTTTGACAGTTTGATATTACTTTAAGACATACTGTTTCGAATAGGATATGCAATATATTGGAAGTAGCATTCTGTAGCACAGTTCTTTTTCTTTTCTTTTTTACATTATGTAAGTATCTAAGAATTTAGTTTCAAGTTATTTTGTTTATAGAAGTTTACCTATTAATAAATTACATTTTCCTCCCTTATCTCTTAACATACTTTTCCTTGAAAAAGCCAGTGTGCTGTGAAACAGTTGGAGTGTAAGTTATTTTTGGTTATTTGTACATTGGTACGCACCATAGGTGTGTACGTACAGTAGTTAACCACTTCCAGCGGGTTCAAGTAAATGTACGTCATCCACTGGAAGTGGTTATACCAAGAACACAGCTGCTGCTGCAGTTGTGTTCTTGGTACTGTTTTAAACAGCCGGATATCGCTTGTACGGTACGGCTTGTCCCCCCTCCGCTAACGGTGCCGCCGTCGGCTTCCTGAGCACCGCTGTCACCCTTGAGAGCCTGGGACCGGCACAGCAGGTCTCCCCTGATGGTTTGGAGGGAGATCGGCAGGCTTCCAGCCGCTGATCTCTCTTCCAATCAATGGACCCGGGAATTGATGTGCATTACATCACATCTGGTGTCACTAGGCACATTCTCTGGCTTCTAGAGCCAGAAGAAGAAGCTGCTGAAGCAGATCTCTGCTTCATCAGCTTCTTTGGGGTCCCTAGGTGACATTAGGGGTCTGAAAGACCTCTGATGTCTCCATAAAAAGGACCTGTCACATTATATTTGCTATTACATATGGGGCTTGTTATCCCCCTATGTGATAGCATAAAGTTGAGTGTAAAAAAAAAATATAAGTCCCCCCCTTTGCACACACATATGCAAACACGTGTTGGATGCGCCTACGTGCAAAAACGAAAATTGCGCCACACATGTTACATATCACAAGCATCAGAGTGAGAGCAATAATTCTAGGCCCATCAATCACTGTTTACACTAAACTAATGATCAGTAACAGCATTTAAAGCCTTGCCTATGGAAAATGTTGGTTATTGTAGTTCTTTGCGGTTTCACGGACGCATGCAATTTTAAGGCTTGACATGTTTGGTATCTATTTAACCGGCGTGACCCCTTCTTTTATGTTTTACCAAAAAATGTCATTTAATTTTAGTGTATTTTATCTTAAAAATACTTGTTTGATACACATTTGCGTTAAATACCGTGCGACATAAAAAAATTGCAACTAGCATCTTTTTATTCTACAGCGCATCTACTTTTAGAAAATATATAATTGTTTAGGGGTCTGAAGCTGTTTTCTATGCAAAAATTCAGATTTTATCATGTGTGTGCATATGCAAGAAATTGCTCCAGACGGCAAGAGGTTAAAGTCCACACCTAGACACCAAAGGCCTATGTACAGTATAACCCCTCAAGAAGGATATGCAGGTAGAAAATGCGGTGATGTAAAAAGACTTGTGAGCACCTGTAAACCACAAGCCAAGCATATCTTTGAAATAAACACACTACAAGCACATCTATGGAGTGTGGAGTTTGCATATAGTGAGTTGTGGTAGATTGGCAGGTGCACTGTGGATGCAAGAAATGTGATAGCACACTATAGCTCACGATATCACTGAAATGATCTGCATTACGTACTTCTCAAAAATCTAGCTGTAATGGATTATATTGAACTAAGATACATCGGGGAAAATTAATCAAAACTGGAGCAGACAGAATCTGGAGCAGTTGCCCATGGCAACCATTCAGCTTCTCTCTTCAGTTTGTTCAGTTAAGCTTTGAAAATGAGAGAGAGAAGCTGATTGGTTGCCATGGACAGCTGCTCCTGTTTTTGTCTGCTCCAGTTTTGATAAATTCCCCTCATTGAGTTCACTTTCTGTCTTTAAAGCAATTAAGAGTTTATTGGATTTAGTACTTGCAAGCTGAGAAGTTTTCTTTACATTTTGGCTGTAAATCTGCATATATATTTCCAAAAGCCAAGGATCCTCCTATTGCTGTAGTTAAGGCTTCTGCTGTTCTTGGAAAACTTTATACTAGATTTTGGAGCATTATTTGACTTCGTACAGCCACAAGTACATTAAAAAGGTTGGCTACTGATATTGGCAAATCAGACCTGTCATTGCAACAGACAACATTTTACCGCAACTCATCCCACAGGTTTTAGATATACAGAGGGCAGGGATCAGGTAATCAGGTTTCAGTCCATTTTTTAAAAAGCTAATATTTTGGGTTGTATTTATCAGTGTTTTCATCCAAGATTCACATAACTCTTAAGATTTCCATGATTTTTTAAATCTAAAACAAATGTGTGACTGTTGGGTGAATACATTGATAAATATACCCCTTGGTGCACTGGGACAATATTATGCTAAAACAGGAAAGGCATTCCTTAAAACTGTTGGTAAAAAAAGGAAGCATGGAATTGTCAAACAATCTACAGTAGCATCAAAACATGGTTTTAGTGGAAATAGCTCAAACCATGAAAACCAGCCGAGACCATTATTCTTCCTTAACCAACATTTACAGTCAACATTACACATTTGGGCAGGTAGCATTCTCTTGCCATCCATCAAACCTAGACATGCCCATCAGACTGCTAGGTTGTGAAACCTCATTCATCACTCCAGAAAACACATTTCCAAATCTATTGTTTTTTGGTGTGAGATTTACACCGTTTGTACACAGCCTATGCTAAGCTCCTAATGTGTAGTTCTTGCGATGATGTTGCTCTGGAAGATTGTGTGCTCCAACCGTTTTTACACGCTACACTCATAGGTTTCTTTTTGTGAGCTATATGCCTTACCAATATCAATTGAACTATTGATTGACGTTTCCACTTAATAGTTACTTTCAGTTCACCCAGATAGCCTTTACAAGGCATACATTTGACAAACTCACTCGCTGGAAAAGTGCCGTTATATGATGGTTCTGTGTTAATGTTAATGAACTCTGCAGTATAGCTTTTTCTAATGTTTAATGTTTGTTGCTTAAGATTGCACAGGTAGAGGTTAGCCAGTTATACTTATTAGAAAGAGTGATTTCAGACCTTTGGCTATTATAGTGAATTAGCTGATAAAGTATCTGTACTGGTGTTATGCTATCAACCCCCTTCTCTTTTGGCTGTGTGCACTGGGCATATAATACATGTAAAGTACGATATGCCTTGACCTTTGCCACCTGTTGGTGATTACTAAGAACCCCAGCTCAGCTTATGCTGAAGTGCTCTTGTCAGGAGTGCTTAAAAGGAATTCAGCACATTCAGCCTGTGCCTAAATAAAGGTTATTTTTGTATAAAACCTGTATTGCTACCCTTTTGGGCCTGATTCTGCCTGCCCTAACCATTTGCACATCTTCTAAACAGTGTTTTTTTATAGTAACATAACAATCATATCAAAGCATGCTGCTGAACACACAATTGTAAGAATTGAGCCTCAGAATTAAAGATAAGACAGGTACATGCAGAATCAGTATAGCAAGTTAAAATTACAATAGTAAATGACAACCGTCTGTATCTAACCTTTCAATCAACCTTCTTCACATCCTTGTAAGGGTGTCCTATAACTATCCCATATGAGTCTCAAGAAGATGGAAAAGAATACCGAAAAATCTTAACAAAGGATATAGAACAGAAGAAGAAGAATCTGGGTCTCCCTAAATGCCAATACCAACTTGGACATGGAGAAACTAAGGGGGTAGTAACTAACAGATCCCCAAAACCGTTCTCCTCCCCATCCACCTATGCCATCACAGAGAATGGAAGCTATTTGGGTAAATATCTGGATGGTAAGTTGAAACCAGGGTTTCCATACACAGAAAATATTATCGTCTGTATATAGTTACATAGTTAGGTTGAAAAAAGACACATGTCCATCAAGTTCAACCTATAGAGATATAAAAAAAAAAGAAAAGCCTAAACAGAACACTATGCCCACAATTATCCATAGGAAGGCAAAACAACCCCTATAAAGCATGGTTCAATTTGCTCCAATAGGGAAACAAAATTCCTTCCTGATCCCAAAAGGCAATTGGATATTCCCTGGATCAACCATTTCTGATGCTTAACCTCCCTGGCGGTATGATTATGCAGGATTTTAGCATGCCAAAGCGGTACATTGTTTTTCATGGCAATTTGTTGTTTTATATTGTAGGCCTGTAATTCTTAGTAAATCTTAGGAATAACTCACCTAAATCTGTCCAAACAAGAGTCCAGTAGACATCCCGGGTATGATAAAGTTTGAAACACGAAATCATAAATTATAATATAATAAATAATTATAAATAATTATAAGAAACTATAATATAATAAATAATTATAAAAAAATTATAATATTATAATAAAAATGGTCCAGTAAATGGGAATTCTGGGGGCGCTGCCTGATCCGTACCACGGTCAATAGAGTACAGTGAAAGTGCAGGCAGGGCACTGGACAAAGCTCTAGGGACAAAATTGAAGTGAAATAGTTTGATACATATATGTAATGATAGCAGATTACATTGTATTGTGTGCATTCTGTGTAAATGTCATGTTTGCACTGTTGAATTTCCCGCGGGCTCCGCCCCCCGCTGTGACGCCCGAAAACGGAACTGAAAGCCGAATGCCGGTATCAGCCAGGTGCACATAGCAGAGGACACCGCGGGCTCGCAGGGACAAGGTAAGTGACACTTTTGCGCAACCCTGAGTGTGGTTCGGGGTTAACGCTCGTGGTACTGAAAACTAACCCTGCAACACACTCAGTAATACCGCCAGGGAGGTTAATATACCTATAACAACTCAATATCCAGTAATATTCTGTGCATTTAGGAATACATCCAGATTTTTTTTTAAAAACAATTAACTGAGCTAGCTAGAACTAGCTCCTGGGGGAGTCTATTCCACATTTTCACAGCTCTAACTGTGAAGAATCCTTTCTGTGTGCAAAGGTTAAACCTCTTTCCCTCCAGACGCAAAGAGTGCCCCTTGTCCTTTGCAGTGACCTTAAAGTGAATAATTTGGCACCAAGCTCACTATATGGACCATTTATGTATTTATACATGGTGATCATGTCCCCTCTTAATCGCCTCTTCTCCAGAGAGAACAAATTCAGGTCCGTTAATCTTTCCTCATAGCTGAGCTCCTCCATGCCTCTGATTAGTTTAGTCCTTCGCTGCACTTTCTCCAGTTCCACAACATCCTTTTTGTGAACTGGTACCCAAAACTGAATAGCATATTCCAGATGAGGTCTTACTAATGCTTTGTACAGGGCAGGGTGATGTCTCTATCTCTGGAGTCTAGACCCCTTTTAATACAAGAAAGTATTTTGCTTGCTTTATAAACTGCAGCTTGGCATTGTATGCTATTATTCAGTCTATGGTCTACCAGAACACCCAGATCTTTCTCCATCATTGACTCCCCCAAACATACTGCCCCTAGAGTGTATGACACATGCATGTTTTTGGTCCCTATATACAAATGGACCTGCGCTATGGTGATAGTGATACACCCAGCTGCTGTGTTCAATTTGTATGGAATACACACAAATTAGCTCAATGAAATCCAAATTACACTGAGCTCCAGTGAATGATCTATATAAAATGTGATACAAATCAATTTGTATCTCTGTTTTTAGTCCTCAAGTGCATAAGTTTACATTTATCAACATCAAACCTCATTTGCCAAATAGATGCCCAATCACACAATGCATTCAGATATGCTTGTAAGTTGAAGACATCCTGTAAGGACTGCATTCCACTACATAACTTGGTGTCATCTGCAAACACAGAAATTGTACTTTTAATCCCCAACTCTATGTTATTTATAAATAGGTTAAACAGTAAGGGGCCCAACATTGAACCTTGGGGGACACCACTCACAACCTGATACCATTCAGAGTACGAATCATTGATCACCACTCTCTGAATACGGTCTTGAAGCCAGTTTTCTATCCAATTACAGATTGAATACTCTATACCTACTGACCTTAACTTATACATTAGCCGCCTGTGGGGAACTATGTCAAACGCTTTTGCAAACTCCAAGTATACTATATCCACAGCCATTCCTCTGTCCAATTTATTACTCACTTCCTCATAAAAAGAAATTAGGTTTGTTTGACAACTTCTGTCTTTTGTGAATCCGTGCTCACTATCGCTTATGATATTATTTTAAAGCAAAAACAATTGCATGTGATCCTTGATCAAACTTTCAACTATCTTCCCAACTATTGAAGTTAAACTTACAGGTCTGTAATTACTTGGTAAAGACATTGATCCTTTTTTAAATATAGGCGCCACATTGGCCTTGCGCCAATCCATCGGTACCAAGCCAGACCTTATAGTCTCTAAAAATGAGATACAATGGTTTTGAAATTATACAGCTCAATTCTTTGAGGACACGTAAATATATTCAGGCACATAATAATTTGTTTGAGAATGCGTGGCGGCCATGTTGGTCACCGCCGCATTCTGCGAACGGAGGCGGGGAGCATGATGTCACATGACGCCATGCATGCGTGGCACCAGGTGACATCACACTCCAATATAGGTGCCGCCATCTTGGTGTATACCTAGATATACACCAAGATGGTGGCGCCCAACAAGTGCGGTGTTATATGACGTCATACGCCCTGCCTCCAGAACACGCCAATGGCTGAATCGAAAATAGCATAAAAATGAGTTTTGTTTGAGGAAACGAATGAAAAAGTTTTGTAGTTTTTGTTCATTTCACCTGAAATTAATTCTTAGTCTTTGCACATGTCCATGTATGATAGTAAAATATTTTACTATCACCAGTTTCTGATTGGGGAGGAGCCTCTGTAGTGAGTGCTGCTTCTCCCCATTGAGAAAATCACACCCTGTTCATTTATAGCTGGGGACACATAGGGGTCTATTCACGAAGCTGCCGAAGGATCTAGCCGTAGCTTCGGCCGATGCTTCGGCCCCATGACCTATAGCCAGTACAGCTCCCGAACGTGGCCGGGAGGCTCCGTCGCGCCGAACGCATATGCC